>NC_137671.1:5882213-6152213 GCF_963422515.1 Blennius ocellaris | reverse complement strand
AGCCAGGTAGCCTGCAAGCATTATTCCAATCTGCACAGATAATATCAGACATATGTTTTGTATTGCAGTCCCCCGTTGATGTGTGTGGATGAATAAATGTAACTTCAGAATGGAGGTGTTGCTATTGCTTTTCATTCAGAAACTTACCTGGAACACATCGGTCCATATCACTGCCTTCAGTCCACCCTAATGCAAACAACAAAACAGAAGTTGCGCATTTAAAAATTCTACTTCAGATTAAAAAAACAAGAACACGACAAGAAATTAAAAACAGAAAAACCTTCCAAAAAATGTAGAATATTACAGTTACAATGTGAACAAACACAAATGTTGTTTTGTCTGCAATTTTACTCTTAATATATTTTAATGTTTGTCTGAGAAAGTTTTATATGACTATATATTTTAACAACTGTCATAAAAATGCGGTTATCTGATGTTAATTATTGAAGATGAGGTGTTTTTCTTTCCAATGCCTGCACACAGACTTGTTTCTTCTCACTCACTTAAAAACAGACTGCTTGAAAATAATCTTTTTGATAACTCTAAGCAGCTCTCAGATGAGGTTGTATTTGACATGTCTCCTTGCTGCAAGATTATTTTAGAATCTTTTCAGTTGGTCCCAGTCTGATTCCTCTGAACCTTGCATCTTGAGGTTTCACATGGAATTTTCCTGACATCACTACTTTTACTTAAAATTGTTGATGTAATAGTCAGACTTGAGTCCAGATCGTCACTCTTCCTTCCACCTCAGCATATATATATATATATATATATAAATATTCATGAACAAGTACCATGCAAACTCTTCTTTTGTTCTTATTTTTTCCACTAACCAGTGTGCAGTAAAGAATACAGATGCTGGCAGTCGAGATAATTCCAATCCACAGATTCATATCAGTAACTGGAGAGAGAGATCAGAGTCACTGCTGTGTTTAAATGTAGTTATGAGGCAACTTTAAGTCAGCTGCAGTGTCTCTAAAGTTGCATGACATACGTTGACTTAAAGCCAGAGCTGGAGCATAAATGACAAATCCAGAAAAGAGGACCTGTGACAAAAAAAGAAGGAAGATAAAAGCAAGAATGAAAAAAAGATTCAAGCCTGGTCATGATACATTATGATCAATAAATTGTTGCTTACATTTTGGACAATATAAGTCACTGTTCCAAGTAGACGGGTCGCTCTGTTGAAACGTAACTCCAGATACTGAGCAAGAACAACACATCAGAGGAAATACATTGTTAATACTACAATTACTGAATTTAAATTAATCTTTATACCTGCTGAAGGAATATACAAGTTAGATTTCTGTGGGACAACTGAAGACATTGTATTGTTATCTTCCTACACAGCTGGGATTCCTCCCTGCTAAAGTTGGGAAAAACAAAACTATAAATTAATGTTCAGGGACACTCCAAGTTGGTTGGCGATGTCTCCTCAGTGCTCCATTCTGCACATTTTATGGTAAAGGTAAGATTGGAACAGATAAGAGGTCAGAGGTCATTTTGGTCCCACGGAACGTCAAGCTCTGAGTAAAACCAGTTTTAAGCAGTTTTGGAGACAAAGGAATAGCAACTTCACCATAGCAACGCATACATCACGAGGAACTGACCAATGTGAGGTTGAGGTGTCGTATGCAAATGTATAAATATGAACCTCGCGTTGCAACGGGGCCCTTCTTCATTGTAAACCTGGCCTATATACTTGGGTCTGCAAGGAAGAATGGTCCGAGCTCGTATAGATGTAATCTCTGATATATGGAATTTTGTAGCATTGTATAATCTGATATGCTTTTTTGTAATCTCTTGTTTGTGTGATTATTAAATGCATTATTGAAGAAATTAACGCTCTCTTTCTGCCTCTCCCGGATCAAACGAACATGCAGGAATTCAGGAGAACACAGGTACGAATTCCAACACTGCCTTGATTTGTTATTAGGGCTTTTGTAACTTGATGGATTCTCCATTGTGCTGAACTATACAATTAATGGAAAGCAGTTTTATATAAAAATCACTTAAAATACTACATCTATATTCAGAATGCACATTTACTTTATAAAGACTACTTTTAAACAAAATATACACTCCACTTAAACAAATGCTAATTTCTCTTGATAAAATTTACATAAAAAATAATTGAAAACAGATGCAAACTAGAAAATGCACACTTACCATATAAATGCTGTTGAGTTCCAGCTTATAGAAAACTGGGAGGAAGGTCTCAGATGATATTAAAACAGCAAATAAGTAAGAAAAACCCAAAAGTCCATAGACAGATCCATAGAGGTATACCTACAAGCATGAAAAAGAATACAATTTCAGTTCGTTTGTTATGAAACTGGTTAATACGAGATGTAATAAAACAATAAGCAAAAATCTAGAACTTGCTGTTTTGTTTCAAGCAAGTAGCTTTGACCACCTTTTTGAGCTCACTGGAAATTAAAAAAAATTAAAAAAAACCTTAGTACAGTGTTATTTCACTTGGTCGCAAATTCAAATTACTTGATTTGTTCAGTATTTTGATGCCTGTGGAAAAGAAAATAACAAAACAAAAAAACAAAAACATTGAAAACTATATTTTATATATAAACCAGTTTTGTCTTAAGCGTCTCTCTATACAGTTGTGAAATTCAAAAGAAAACCTCAACATTGGGGTCCAGCATTGTAGTTGTAGACATAGAAAAAGAGTCGATAACTTGAAGGTTGCTGTTTTACCTCAGTGGGGATGGATATCAGTGTAACAGACGACATGAAGCTGGCGGTCAAGGACATGGACACAGGCAGGGCGTTCATTTTTCTTCCCCCCGTCAAGAAGTCACTGGAGTTTCTCGATCCCCTCAAGGTCCAGCAGGAATAAAGCCCGATGGCCACAGAGATGGCGAGCATGAAAGCAAACACCACATAGTCTGCGATCTCAAAGGAATTCACAGAGGCCTCTGACATTTTGCTGGATTCCACTGGAGCTCCTTCCCAACGATCAACTGGAAACCTTTTGACAACGGCCTTCTTTCTATCGCCAGGATAAAGCCGTGGCACATGAAGTGTGGGGAGTGTCACCTCGTATTACAAGGGGACAGTGTTACATACTTGAGCAGAGCAGCGCTCTAGTCTTTCGACCAGAAAAGTTAATATTTGAATTACAAGTCGACTTCAGGTAGGACATGTCACAAGATTAACGTTGAAAACTGAGGTTTTATTGGAGTCCAGAGGTAATGTTTATATGATAATGACCTTGCCTCTGACATTTGGCTGGATTCTACTTGAGCTCCTTCCCAATGATCCACTGGAAACCTTTTGACATCAGTATTCAATTATACCACTAAGATACAACAATGGGGATTGTTCACGAGTGTTTGAAGAAGTTATAATCATTGACCAACAACAATCCTCCTCCAGAAAAAGGACACATATTCCTGGACTCCATGTCATCGTGTCTTACTACCAGAAAGGTTATTATGTCAATTTACAAGCCCAGTTCAGGTACTGCATGTCACAATATTAAAGAGGAAAACTGAGGTTTTATTGGGGTCCAGAGGTAATGTTTGTTTGAGACTGACTGTGCCAGGACATCTGTGCTGCCATGAAACACTGTGTGAGCGAAATCACAGTGTTGCCATTAGATTGCCAACACAAAGACATGTCTATTATGTTGATGCAGAAAGTTATAACACAGACATAAGTTGAGATCATGTGATGTTCCTGTGGAGTTTTTCATTGAGCTCAAAATCGAAACAAAACAATGAGTGTTGCCACAGTTCTTCTGTCTGTCATGGGTGAGAAGCTTCCCCCTTCCCCCTGTGACCTGGGAGGGATAGAGAACAATTCACTGTAAATCAGATGTGTCAAACCCATTTTCATTCACCTACAGTCCAATTTCATCATCACTGGACCTGACCAGTAAAATGGTGTCATTATAACCTTTAGATTGAAACTTTCAAGTTTATCTTCGTCATGGCGGAGAGTATATGTGATGAAAATGTTGATATTTACACAAAATTAAACAATTATTTCCCAAAATGACTCAGATCTCAATGTAAAGCCACTTTTATTGAAACCTTCTCGTGCAAAATACAGTTAAATGTTTAAAATACTTCTCCTTTAGCTGTGAACTTATGCATTTTTTTTGTTAAATAAACTGAATGAAGTAGCTGGCTTTTATAGCAGCATCACGGATATCTCAGCTCAGGCCGCAGTGTCCACTACTCGTATTGAGTATTGCTGCAGTGCAGCTGACGCGCTCAGAACTCGTCTGTACTGTGTGCAAACCATTCTCCTCTCTCAGTCACACTCCAAGTCCCAATCTGTCTCTGTGAAGCAACGTGCTGTTTTACCAGCATAAGCTCACAGGGACAACCGACAGTTTCATGAACAGTGAAAAATTACTATTAAGAATTGTAAACTAGGAAGATTCCTGAGCAATACAATCAGTCTCCTCATCCTTGTATGCCCACTGCTGGCACTACATTGGTGTCAGAAGTGGGATCAGGATGGAATCAGAAGAGGAACACAATCATCTTTTTCAAGATGCAGCTAGAGAGTAAAGAGAGAGTAGCCTGGGTAACCGAGGAGTGGAGGATGCCCGGTCACCCGAATGGTTCCAGCGACCTGAGAGCTCGCTGTCCAGGGGGTTTGCGAATGGCTGAAGACGGCGACAGTGAAATTAAGAGTGTTTGTCCCTCTGTTCACAAGACATATTTATGTCAGATAATTATTATGTTGATCAGAGGTGTCAAACATGAGGCCTGTAGGCTGAAACAGGCCTGCCAGAGGCTCCAATCTGACCCAGCAAGCAAATTGTAAAACAAATTTCAAAGAAAACATACATTTTTTTTAAACAAATATCTTCATAGCAGCAGACATAAAACAATAATACAAAGTGTGTTTGACCTTAATACAGTTGAAAACAAGAGGTACAATTGATAATTTATCTTGGAAAAATTTATTTATTTATTTATTCTTATCAGAAACATGTAAACATCAGATATTGTGTTATGTTTCAGCTGGTAAAGTGGGTTGACGCTCCGTTGGAAGGTTTTAAGTTTGATCCCCCATCTGGCCATATGTCAACGTGTCCTTGAGCAAAACACTGAACCCCAAACTGCTCCTGATGGATGACTGAGCACTGTGCATGGCAGCCAATTCTATCAGTGTGTGAATGTGACTAACATTGTAAGTTCTTTGGAGGCAATTGCTTAGTATTAAATAAGAGGTGCACTACAGACCCAAGCCATGTTTGTTTTGTTGATCAATGTGTTTTTGAATATAACTGGCGAGACCAGAGGTCTGCAACATGTGGGTCTGGAGTCACATGTGCTACATCAGGTGATAAAACAGTCGGAAAGATGGTAAAAGGAATACTATGCTAAATTGTAATGAAAATTTCATGAATGCAATGTGAGATCAACTTTTTGTATGTATAAGTAAAACTATTTATGAAACTGTATAAGTTGTGCTGGCCTCATCTTAAACATGCTGTGCCCCTTCAGTTATATTGATTTGCTGAAATATGACAAAAATGGCTCTTTTGCTCATGAAGGTTGCAGACGTTTGGCCTTGACCTTCAAATACTCACACTTGTTTGTCTTTCCAAAGGCTTGTCACTTGTGATTAGATTTGCACATGTCAAAGAAAACCACAGAATTTTAAAAGTTCTGTACATTTCTGAAAGTGGTTTTGTTCATTTGTTCATTCCTTCTTTGTGATAACATAAAGGGAAAAAAAAGTATTTTCAGTCAAACTGTTAAAATCTCATTTCAAGTTTTTCATTAGTGTGCACTGGGTCAGGCTGTTTCTTGCTTTGGATCTAAGGAAGGAACCACAAAGCAGAAGTCAGAGACAGTAATACATTTCTTGGTTTGTTGGATTGATTTGCATTTCTGCTGCACTTACCCGTTCTGTTAGAAGTTTGTAGAGGTGATAGGAAAGCATGTCCTCTTTCTGCAACATAAGCCTTGGATCCACGGTCTGTCTCCTGCCTCCTGAAATAATAAGTAGAAGAGACCAAGAGGCAATGACAGGTCATATCCACAAAAAACACATGTAACCAATGACAATAGGACTTTTATTTACCTGTCAAGAGGCTGACTACCACCCCCACGATTATGACCGCAGCAGCTCCAATGATGGAAAAGTAAAGGTAGGAGGGAGAGTGCCAGTTTCTGATGGTGAGAAAAAATCTTTGTAAAAGATCAAGGAATCAGTTCTATTGATAAAAGACTTTTTTCTTCTAGGAAAATAGGAAAATATATACAAAGTGATTTCAGTCTTGAGAGTTCATAGTATGAACTTTATAATCAACTAATTGACCTTTGTTATTTGTTATTTGATGACAATTACTGAGAGGCCATACAGTGATGATTATAGTTGAAAGCTCTTCATCTCCAGGCTTGAGGTCCTTTCTGTCTGGAGTCTGCATGTCCTGTATACAGTAAAGTGATTTTTTTTCCACTATGGTCCAAAATTATGAATTTGAGGTTATCTGTGAATGTGAATGTATATATATCCTTGTCTGTCTCATTGTGTGGATGGATGGATGGATGGATGGATGGATGGATGGAAGTCTCCATATTTTCATGTTCTTCAATTTACACTCCAATCACTGTCTACACTGCAAAAAGGGCCTTAAGGATCAAACATAAAAGAGCACACAACTGTCCACTATTCTTGCAGTCAAAAACATTAAAATTCACTGATTTGGTTCCATTTCAAAAATCCCAAACTATGTAGACAGCATAAAATAATTTAGTTTTGTGGTTGTAAATATGTGATTGGTTTAAAAAAAATTCCTCCTACTCCTTTCTGAACATAAGTTTTCCACTTCAGTGTTTTCATTCTTGTCACTTTTTTTCTTTGTTCGAAATAAAATGGAGCGCATGAACGAACAAACAAACAACGTGTCCCAATTTGTCTAACTTTAGTCAATCAATATCCTTATTTCTTGAGGAAGGTCTAAACAGCTGCAAGCAGTGTCAGTGCTCTGGTACACCACACTTACATGCAATAGTTTCCCTGTATCGGGGCTGCTGTGGTGGAATTTGGCGCCGTGGGAAGAGCAGTGGAGGTCCAGTTCAGGTTTGGAGATGCAGTGGTGAGGTTACAACCCTCAGTAGTCAGCGGCAGAGGTCGGCTCAACTCAGGAGGGGTTGGACACAGGACTTGACCCAAGGCTAGGACCAGGCAAACGATAAACCCTGACACGACACCTGACAGTCCTCCCTGACAAAATATAACAAGAAAACCATTTGAGTGCATGGAAAACCTTGAAACTGCAATCAGAAGTAATTGTATCCACTCTACTGTTACCTGTGTTTGTTTATGTGAAATTATTTCGTTTCTGTATTAACAGAATGTTTTTAATTGTTTATCTTCGTTCCTACCCTCACCTATGGTCATGAGCTATGGGTCATGACCAAAAGAACGAGATCCCGGATACAAGTGGCTGTAATTAGTTTGGTCCGTAGGGTGGCTGGGCGCACCCTTAGAGATAGGGTGAGGAGCTCAGTCATCAGGGAGGAGCTCGGAGTAGAGCCGCTGCTCCTCCACATCGAGAGGAGCCAGCTGAGGTGGCTTGGGCATCTGTTTCGGATGCCCCCCAGACGCCTCCCCAGGGAGGTGTTTCGGGCATGTCCCTCCGGTAGGAGGCCTCGGGGCGGAACTAGGACACGCTGGAGGGACTATGTCTCTCGGCTGGCCTGGGAACGCCTTGGGGTGCCACCGGAAGAGCTGGAGGAAGTGTCTGGGGCGAGGGAAGTCTGGGCAACTCTGCTCAGACTGCTGCCTCCGCGACCCGGCCCCGGATAAGTGACGACACGATGGATGTGATTTTTTTTCTTCTCATTTATTAAAAAATCCCAATAACACAATTTTAAGAAAAGTTACAAACATGGGGACATTGTATTCTTTCAGAGCACTATGTGCAGTTTGATAAGCACGAAAAGCCAACATCATCTATATTCTCAGTTAGCATTTTCAAGTGTTTGTATCCCCAAAATTTTACTTGGATTGTTGTTCACTAAGTTTAAAAATATTCAAAGTTCAAGAGAAACCTCACTCTCATTGTGTTCGTGTGAATCAATAAGGTGGAAGAGATAAACATTTCTGAATTTGCATCTATGTTGAATATTTAGTTAAAGTAAGAAAAATGAGGATATACTTACTTTGGCATTGGCAAAAGGACAGAGGATTCCCAAAGAGAACAAGGCTAATACAGGGCCTCCAACAACTGAAGCTACTATGGTGACTGCCTGTTAAAAATATTAGATATATACAAAAAGAGAAGAAAAATTAACAAACTGCTTTTTGTTATATGTTGGAATGCATCTCTGTGGTTGATTGCCCATGAAGTATTATATTACCCACCTGTGACATCTGACCCAGGACTGATGCCAGTCCAGCCATGGCCATGCAAACAACCCCGTAAAATAAAGCTGCAACGACAGTGTATTGATTTAAATCCTGGGAAATAAGTTTATGAAAAATTTAAAATCACATAAATAAACTGACAGTCACGTGAAAAGATACTACTACTACTACTACTACTACTACTACTACTAATAATAATAATAATAATAATGATAATAATTAGGACAAGCATCGTACTCAGTCCTTTGGAGAGGATGGATATGCGTTTCTCAGACATGACAGTGTATGGTTTGATCAGGTCTTCCAGGGTCACTGCAGCAAGTGCATTGATGATGGATGAAACTGTGCTGGAGTTGAAATTACAGCAAATGAAAGAATGAATACAGAGTGAATAAACAAGGTTACCACAACTGGATTTCATCAAGATCAGGCCAAATGAATGGTAGGTGTTGGTTTCACCAGTCCCATAGATAAGGCCCATCTGCACCAGAGGAAGCCAGAAATAAGATTTAAGTTGATCTTTTATGGTTGTTGTTTGGATTATGGAAACACTCTAATTGATAGTAACTGAAAGAAGGTTCATTAAGATTAAAATTGGGACTAAATACAACATTTTCTCAAAGAACTTTCGTTTTCATGGGTTGGCTGAGTTGAGGAGTGTCCAAACCTCAACTCAGCAATTACAATAAAGTCGTTCTTCTGGTGACCTTATATATATCTATACCTTATTACAGCTTATCATATCTCATGAATGAGTATCAGTATCTGTAACTGTGTCACTTTTATATGAGTGAAATATGATCAGTTTATAAAACCTCAGAGAGCCGCTATATACTGCTGAAAAGAAGAGTCCCAAGAGGCCATGTTGGCCTGCCATGATGTATTTCACCAAATATGGCAGCACCTAGAGGAAAAGGATGAGAAGAATTAATGTGTATGGCTTCTTGGAAGATTGCTACACAAACAAAATGGTGGTCGTCTCCATTCCAACTGCTTCCCACCTCATCTGGAACTGACACCAGTCCAGCCGTCCACGGGTCGCAGTGCTTATAGATTGAGTATACGCACAATCCAGCAAACATTGCAGACAACAAGATGGCCCAAAGGCCAAACAGGTTAATGTGCAGAGCTCTGAAGGAAAAAGGTACACAACCAAGAAAAATAGATGAAGTCAACAAATTATTACACAATAAACATGAAGTATCAGTACATGCAGATGATATGATCACAGTTTTCATGATTTTCACATCAATTACTGGCCCTTAGTCATTCAAACAGTACAATGAAGACAAATGACAAAATGTTGAACTCAGTCTCTTCAATCGCACTTTTTAGTAAGGAGGTGACTTACAGTCTGGCATGAGTGATGCTCTTACAAGCAGTATATCTCTGAACCTGAGCAGGTTGGGTCCCATATACAGAAATCCAACCTATTGTGCCTCCGATTAAAACGGTCCAAAAAGTATGTCTCCTCAAGGGATTTGGGTCAAAGCTGGGGGAGACAGTGCCTTCGTCAATGATGAGACCCTTGAATGAAACCTTCTCCTCAAGCGTTCTCTTCTTCATACTCACTCCCAAGCGTTGAGTCTCCCTCCTTGCTGTGAATCTGTGAGAATGGTGGAGATTCCTCCTTGTATGATCACAGACCTGATCATGATAGCCAGGTAGCCTGCAAGCATTATTCCAATCTGCACAGATAATATCAGACATATGTTTTGTATTTCATTCCCCCGTTGATGTGTGTGGATGAATAAATGTAACTTCATATGGGAGGTGTTGCTATTGTTGTGCTTTGTGTGTCGCTTTTCATTCAGAAACTTACCTGGAACACATCGGTCCATATCACTGCCTTCAGTCCACCCTGATGCAAACAGCAAAACATAAGTTGCACATTTAAAAATTCTACTTCAGATTTTTAAAAAAGCACAAAAAGCTGATGGTGATTTTTTTACTTAAAAACAGACTGCTTGAAAATAATATTTTTGACAACTCCAAGCAGCTCTCAGATGATGTTAAATTTTACTTGTCTCATTGCCACAAGATTACTAAATACTTTCTGAACTTTTCAATTGGTCACAGTCTGATTTCTCTGAACTTTGTTTCTTGAGGTTTCACGTGGAATTTTCCTGACATCACTACTTTTACTTAAAATTTGATGTAATAGTCGTACTTGAGTCCAGATCGTCACTCCTTCTTCCACCTCATCACATATATGTCTAAATATTCATGAACAAGTACCATGCAAACTCATCTTTTGTTCTTATTTTTTTTCCACTAACCAGTGTGCAGTAAAGAATACAGATGCTGGCAGTCGAGATAATTCCAATCCACAGATTCATATCAGTAACTGGAGAGAGAGATCAGAGTCACTGCTGTGTTTAAATGTAGTTATGAGGCAACTTTAAGTCAGCTGCAGTGTCTCGAAAGTTGCATGACATACGTTGGCTTAAAGCCAGAGCTGGAGCATAAATGACAAATCCAGAAAAGAGGACCTGTGACAAAAAAAGAAAAAAAGAATGAAGATAAAAGCATGAATGAAAAAAAAAGATCTAACCTTGGTTATCATGCATTATGTTCACTAAATTCTTTCTTACATTTTGGACAATATAAGTCACTGTTCCAAGCAGACGGGTCGCTCTGTTGAAACGTAACTCCAGATACTGAGCAAGAACAACACATCAGAGGAAATACATTGTTAATACTACAATTACTGAATTTAAATTAATCTTTATACCTGCCTTGATTTGTTATTAGGGCTTTTGTAACTTGATGGATCCTCCACTGTGCTGAACTATACAATTAATGGAAAGTAGCTTTATATAAAAAACTCACTTAAAATACTACATCTATATTCACTATGGACATTTACTTTATATAGGCTTCCTTAAACATGTTATAAATACACTCCACTGAAACAAATGCTGAATTCTCTTGATAGAATTTGCATTGAAAATATTCAAAAACAAATGTGAACTGGCAAATGCACACTCACTGTATAAATGCTGTTGAGCTCCAGCCTATAGAAAACTGGGAGAAATGTCTCAGATGATATTAAAACAGCAAATAAGTAAGAAAAACACAAAAGTCCATAGGCAGATCCATAGATGTATACCTACAAGCATAAAAAGTATATAATTTCAGTTAGTTTGTTATAAAACTGCTTAACAGGAGATGTAATAATACAATGAACAAAAATGTGCTGTTTTGTTCCAATTAAATGTCTTTAATTGCCTTTTAATGTTCACTGGAAATGTAAAAAAAAAAATAGTACAGCGTTAATTCACTTTGTCTCAAATTCAAATTACTTGACTATATTTTATACATAAACCAGTTTTGTGTTAAGCGTCTCTCTCTACAGTTGTGAAATTCAAAAAAATTTGAATAAACCTCAACAATGAGTTCCAGCATTGTAGTTGTAGAAGTAGAAAAAGGGTCTATAACTTGAAGGCCGCTGTCGCCTTACCTCAGCTGGGATGGATATCAGTGTAACAGACGACATGAAGCCGGCGGTCAAGGACATGGACACAGGCAGGGCGTTCATTTTTCTGCCCCCCGTCAAGAAGTCACTGGAGTTTCTCGATCCCCTCAATGTCCAGCAGGAATAAAGACCGATGGCCGCAGAGATGGCGAGCATGAAAGCAAACACCACATAGTCCTCGATCTCAAAGGAATTCCCAGAGGCCTCTGACATTTTGCTGGATTCCACTGGAGCTCCTTCCCAACGATCCACTGGAAACCTTTTGATAGCAGTATTCAATTCTACTACTAAGATAGAACAACGGGGATTGTCCACTAGAGTTAGAAGAAGTTATAATCATTGACCAACAACAATCCTCCTCCAGAAAAAGGACAGAAGTTCCCGGACTCCCTGCCATCTTGTCTTACTACCAAACAAGATAGTATCTGAATTTACAAGCCTAGTTCAGGTACAGCATGTCCCAATATTAAAGTTTAGAACTGAGATTTTATTTGAGTCCAGAGGTAATGTTTGTGTGATAATGACTGTGCCAGTATATCTGTGCTGCCATGAAACTTAGTGTTGCCACAGATCTTCTGTCTGTCGTTGGTGAAGAGAAGTTTCCCCTTTCCCCCTGCAACCTGGGAGCGTTACATAATTAGGATACAAATTTTTTTTAACTGTAATCCACTACAGTACATAAAAAAATGTGTAATCTCGTTACAGGTATATTCGATAAAAACTGGGATTACTGAGCAGGATTTCAATAGAAAATCAGAAGGAATAAACTTGCAGGTGTCACATGCGCCGCCCACAAGCATTGCAACACTTCTTTAACTAAACTAAGCAATGAGGTTGTTTACTTTTCGAGCAGCATCACGAATGTCTCAGCTCAGAGAGAGAGAGAGAGAGAGAGAGAGAGAGAGAGAGAAATGTTAGTGATGCCTAACAGTGACACATGGTGATTGAGAAAGGAAAGAAGCTCAGTGTGGGTCCTCCAGCAGTCTAAACCAATGGCAGCTTAAAATGGTCCACTGTGGCCTGAGCCAGCACTTACTGTGAGCGCTGTTTTTTTGTTTGTTTGTTGTTGTTTTTTTAAATGTAGAGACTGTGCCTTGTGTTGACCCGCGTTCATAGTGACTTGTGGATGGAAATTGTTTTCAGAACATCGAGGAGAAAAAAAGATATTTTTGTTTGCGTGGACGGGGCCTTAGAAACTGGAGGCTTGAGTCCGTCTTCAAGAGAGGAAGATGGCTGCGGTCAAGAATACTCCACTCTGATTGGCCCAGAGAGGACCAGAAGTGGGTCACGGGTCACAGGAAGTACCCAGACGGATGACTGTGTTTCAAGCATAAGACTCACTGTACATGTTGAATCAGCCTCTGTCCTTCACCATAAGTGTTGGGGGAGCACTGGCCAGAGCCATGTATGAACTGCCTGGTGAATATGATGTTGTTGTTGAATAAGCCTGCCGCAGGTTTGGAACATGCAGGATACCTTGAAATGTCTTACAATTGTTACAATAGTCTAAACGCGAGGACACAAAAGCATGAATAATCACCTCCAAATCCGAGGTACAATTGATGATTTCACTTTTTATTTTGGAAAATGTATTTTAACATGTAAATATAGGACATTACGTTATGTTTCAGCTGGTAAAGCGGGTTGTCGCTCATTTGGAAGGTTTCAAATCTGATCCCCCATCTGGCCATATGTCAACGTGTCCTTGAGCAAAACACTGAACCCCAAACTGCTCCTGATGGATGACTGAGTGCTGCGCATGGCAGCCAATTCTATCAGTGTGTGAATGTGACTAACATTGTAGTGTTCTTTGGAGGCAATTGCTTAGTATTAAATAAGAGGTAAATGGTAAATGGTCTAGATTTATATAGCGCCTTCTAACCACACTGAGTGCAGTCCCAAAGCGCTTCACATATCAGTCATTCACCCATTCACGCTCACATTCACACACCAATGGGACAGAGCTGCCATGCAAGGTGCTAGTCGACCACTGGGAGCAATTTAGGGTTCAGTGTCTTGCCCAAGGACACTTCGACTCATAGACCAGTGTAGACTGGGATCGAACCTCCGACCTCTCACTCCGAAAGACGACCACTCTACCACCTGAGCCACGGTCGCCCACTAGGAGTGTAGAGGTGCACTACAGACCCAAGCCATGTTTGTTTTGTTGATCACTGAGTTTTTGAATATAAGTGGCGAGACCAGAGGTCTGCAACATGTGGGTCTGGGGTCACATGTGCTACATCAGCTGCTAAAACAGCCGGAAATGTGGTTAGATAATTACTATGCTAAATTGTAATGAAAGTTTCATGACTGCAATGTGAGATCAACTTTTTGTATGTAGAAATAAAACTATATATGTTGTATTGGCCTCATCTTAAACATGTTGCGCCCCTCCAGTTATATTGATTTGCTGAAATATGACAAAAATGGCTCTTTTGCTCATAAAGGTTGCAGACGTTTGGCCTTGACCTTCAAATACTCACACTTGTTTGCCTTTCCATGGTCTTGTCAAGATTAGATTTGCACATGTCAAAGAAAACCAAAGAACTTGAAAGGTTCTGCACATTTCTGAAAGTGGCTTTGTTCATCAGTGTTGCTGTGAGGTGAAAGGTGATCGCCACTACACATCCACTTCCTATTCCTTCTTTGTGATAACATTAAAAAGATTAATATGTATTTTCAGTCAAACTGTTAAAATCTTGTTTCAAGTTTTTCATTAGTGTGCACTGGGTCAGGCTGTTTCTTCCTTTGGATCTAAGGAAGGAACCACAAAGCAGAAGTCAGAGGCAGTAATAAATCTCTTGGTTTATTGGGTTGATTTGCATTTCTGCTGCACTTACCCGTTCTGTTAGAAGTTTGTAGAGGTGATAGGAAAGCATGTCCTCTTTCTGCAACATAAGCCTTGGATCCACGGTCTGTCTCCTGCCTCCTGAAATATAAAGTAGAAGAGACCAAGAGGCAATGACAGGTCATATCCACAAAAAACACATGTAACCAATGACAATAGGACTTTTATTTACCTGTCAAGAGGCTGACTACCACCCCCACGATTATGACTGCAGCAGCTCCAATGACGATAAAGTAAAGGTAGGAGGGAGAGTGCCAGTATCTGATGGTGAGAAAAAATCTTTGTAAAAGATCAAGGAATCAGTTCTATTGATAGAAGACTTTTTTATTTTTGAGAGCAAAACATTTACAAAGTGATCTCAGTCTTGAGAGTTCATAATGTAAAGTTTATAATCAACTAATTGACCTTTGTTATTTGTTATTTGATGACAATTACTGAGAGGCCATACAGTGATGATTATAGTTGAAAGCTCTTCACCTCCAGGCTTGAGGTCCTTTCTGTCAGGAGTTCGCATGTTCTGTCTTCAGTAAAGTGATTTATTTCCCCTATGGTCCAAAATGATGAATTTTAGGTTATTTGTGAATGTCAATGTATAGATATCCTTGTCTGTCTCATTGCGTTTGTTATTTGCTATGGATGGATGGATGGATGGATGGATGGATGGAAGTCCCCATATTTTCATGTTCTTCAATTTACAGTCCAATCACTGTCTACACTGCAAAAAAGGGCCTTAAGGATCAAACATAAAAGAGCACACAACTGTCCACTAAATAACTTGGTTTTGTGCTTGTAAATATGTGATTGGTTAAAAAGTTCCTCCTACTCCTTTTTGAACATAAGTTTTCCACCTGTTTTCGTTCTCGTCACTTTTTTTTCTTTGTTCGAAATACAATGGAGAGCATGAACAAACAAACAAACAACCAACGTGTCCCAATTTGTCTAACTTTAGTCAGTCAGTATCCTTATTTCTCGAGGAAGGTCTAAACTACTAATGGTTTGCACATTCCTTGTCTATTCTTTCCACATGAGTGTCCTCAAGTGCTGAATGTTACAAGTAAATTTCTCCACTGTGAGATCAATAAAGGCGTATCTTATCTTATCTTATCTTATCTTATCTTATCTTATCTTATCTTATCTTATCTTATCTTATTTTAAACAGTTGCAAGCAGTGTCAGTGCTCTGGTACACCACACTTACATGCAATAGTTTCCCTGTATCGGGGCTGCTGTTGTGAAATTTGCCGCTGTGGGAAGAGCAGTGGAGGTCCAGTTCAGGTTTGGAGATGTAGTGGTGAGGTTACAGCCCTCAGTGGTCAGCGGCAGAGGTCGGCTCAACTCAGGAGGGGTTGGACACAGGACTTGACCCAAGGCTAGGACCAGGCAAACGATAAACCCTGACACGACACCTGACAGTCCTCCCTGACAAAATATAACAAGAAAACCATTTGAGTGCATGGAAAACCTTGAAACTGAAATCAAAAGTAATTTTGTCCACTCTACTGTTGGCTGTGTTTGTTTGTGTGAAATTCTTTTGTTTCTGGATTTAGAGAATGTTTCTGCAAGATAGCCTGGTTGCTCTGTAATCCAAGGCCAGAAGAATGAGGTTACAATCTGAACTTTATGAGTAAGTTTACATGTTCACCTTGTGCCTGCATTCATTTTCTCTAGCTTGAAAAACAATTCCAACTTTACCATGAACCATTAAAATACCAATACACAGACGGTTCTTTAACACCAAGTGTCGTCTAGAAATGTGTGAAGAAGACTGCCCTGCCCCTCACTTAAAGATCAGCTGATCTCCACTGTTTTGCAATAGATATTTTTAGAATGCGCTGGGTGGACGATAAGAAACCCTGTAGGTAAATATACACAGTTTCCCAGTACTTTGGCCTGTGGAAGAGAGAGAGCAGTCCTTTCGAAGTAAGTTACTTCATATTATTTCTGCCATTTCTCCTTTGTAATTTAAAAAAAAAACTTTTTCTGATTAAATTAACTCCATGACTAAGATAACAGTATGGCAATAATAACAACTTCAAAATGTATTTTTACTTTAAGAAAAGAAGAAGCACTATTTTGATCATTACCTGTTAGGAAAATATTTCATTATCATTTGTTCATGCTTGTGCAAATTCTGTGCAGAGCTTTGAGTGCAGCGGCCTGCAGCCCCTGCACCTCACATGAGATCTTTATCTGTTAATTGTTTGTGTTTCTCCCCCCTTCGAACTAGCTGTGTTTTTACGATCCTGAAGACAGACCACAGGAACCAGTTTGAATCAGTGTGTTTACAACTTGTGTAACCGCCCACTGAGCTGTCAATAAAGAAGGCATGCAGAGAGCATTCTATGAAGACTTCTGAGTGAGCCCTGTGAGGTGAACTTGGTGTCTTCCCTTGCTGCAAGTACCTTGATTGTTTCTTGATTCCCGTGTCTTCTCTTTATTTACCTAGTTCAGGGGTTTAGACCTGCCATTACCTCATTCAACAGATCAAGTTATTTTAACATGATGAGTTGCAGAAATCACATTTTAGACATGTTTGCTTGTGTGAAATTTTGTCTTTGGTTAAAAAAAAAAAAAATAGTTGTATAACCCAATTTTGCGATTCATGCAATGGAGCGGCATAGATTTAATGTATTAAAACTACATTACATATATAGTTAAATATGTTTCAAAGCAGGGCCAATTGTCTGAATTACATCTTTGGTGGGCTACTTGATCATTTAGATTTTTTTTGCAATTGGGATTTTTTTTTTTCTTCTCATTTATTCAAACATCCCATTCACCTCACTGATAATTCAATTTCAAGTAAAGTCACAAACTTGGAAGTCACAGTGCTATTTATTTTGTCGTTAATGCTGTCTCTCGTTTCAGGCTCCTTGACTTCCCCTCCTCATGTGTGATTGCTGCTGCCTGTCCTGATGTCTTTCACCTGTGCCTTAGTGTGTGATTGTTTTCACCTGGTGACTGCACTTTAAGCTGGGCTTCAGCTCTGTGTCTTGTTGCCAGTTCGTCTGTGTAGTTTCAACAGTTGCTCCAGCCTTTTTCCCTGCCTCTCGCCTCGTGGCGTTTTTTTAATCCTTTTTCTGTCCGCCCAATGTTCCAGCCCAGTTCTCCACTGACTTTCAAGATTTGTGAACCTTGCCTGCATGACCTCGGCTCAGCTTCGACGTTTTCCACCTCCCCTTTTCCCTTGTCTGAATAAAAGACACTGTCTCGTGACCAGCTGTGTCCTGCATTTGAGTCCACACTTCACCCATGACACTGGGACATTGTATTCATTCAGAGTGCTATGTGCAGTTTGATAAGCAAGAAAGGCCAACATGATTGCTCATCTATAATCTCTGTTGGCATTTCCAAATGTTTCTATCCCCAAAATTTAACTTTGATTATTGTTCATTAAGTTTAAAAATATACAAGGTTCAAGAGAAACCTCACTCTCATTGTGTCATTGGGAATCAAGAAGGTGGAAGAGATAAACATTTGTGAATTTGCATCTATGTTGAATATTTGGATAAAGTAAGAAAAATGAGGATATACTTACTTTGGCGTTGGCAAAAGGACAGAGGATTCCCAAAGAGAACAAGGCTAATAGAGGGCCTCCAACGACTGAAGTTACTATGATGACTGCCTGTTTAAATTATTAGAGACAAATAAAAGAAGAAAACTTAACAAGCTGCCTTTTGTTATATGTTGTAATGCATCTGTATGGTTGATTGCCCATGAGGTATGATGATGTTACCCACCTGTGACATCTGTCCCAGGACTGATGCCAGTCCAGCCATGGCCATGCAAACAACCCCGTAAAATAAAGCTGCAATGACAGTGTATTGATTTAAATCCTGGACAATAAATTTACAAAAAAATTGCAATCACATAAAGAATCATTCATCTGACAAAGCAGTCACCTAAAAAACTATTAATAATAATAATAATAATAATAATAATAATTAGGACAAGCATCGTACTCAGTCCTTTGGAGAGGATGGATATGCGTTTCTCAGACATGACAGTGTATGGTTTGATCAGGTCTTCCAGGGTCACTGCAGCAAGTGCATTGATGGCAGAAGAAACTGTGCTGGAGTTGAAATGACAGCAAATGAATGAATGAATACAGAGTGAATAAACAAGGTTGCCACAACTGGATTTCATCAAGATCAGGCCAACTGAATGGTAGGTGTTGGTTTCACCAGTCACATAGATAAGGCCCATCTGCACCAGAGGAAGCCAGAAATAAGATTTAAGTTGATCTTTTATGGTTGTTTTTTGTATTTTGGAAACACTCTAAATGATGGTAACTGAAAGAAGGTTAATTAAGATTAAAATTGGGACTAAATACAACATTTTCTCAAAGAACTTTCGTATTCATGTCCTGTGTAAAGTCAAAAGTAATCCCAGAGGAGAGTGTCCAACCCTCAACTCAGCAATTACAATAAAATCGTTCTTCTGATGACCTCAGCTTATTATATCTCATGAATCATTATCAGTGTCTGTAACTGCGTCGCTTTTATATGAGTGAAATATGATAATTTTATAAGACCTCAGAGAGCCGCTATATACTGCTGAAAAGAAGAGTCCCAAGAGGCCATGTTGGCCTGCCATGATGTATTTCACCAAATATGGCAGCACCTAGAAGAAAAGGATGAGAAGAATTAATGTGTATGGCTTCTTGGAAGATTGCTACACAAAGAAAATGGTGGTCGTCTCCATTCCAACTGCTTCCCACCTCATCTGGAACTGACACCAGTCCAGCCGTCCACGGGTCGCAGTGCTTATAGATTGAGTATACGCACAATCCAGCAAACATTGTGGACAACAAGATGGCCCAAAGGCCTAACAGGTTAATGTGCAGAGCTCTGAAGGAAAAAGGTACACAACCAAGAAAAATAGATGAAGTTAACAAATTGTTACACGATAAACATGGAGTATCAGTACATGCAGATGATATGATCACAGTTTTCATGATTTCCACATCAATTATTTGCCACTCTCATATTCACTGGAACATTGCACTGAAGATAAATGAATTGAGACTCTTTTTAGTAAGGAGGTGACTTACAGTCTGGCATGAGTGATGCTCTTACAAGCAATGTATCTCTGAATCTGAGCAGGTTTGGTCCCATATACAGCAGTCCAAGTCATTGTGCCTCCAATTAATACGGTCCAAAAAGTATGTCTCCTGAAGGGATTTGGGTCAAAGCTGGGGGCGACAGTGCCTTCGTCAATGACAAGAGCCTTGAATGAAACCTTCTCCTCAAGCGTTCTCTTCTTCATACTCACTCCCAAGCGTTGAGTCTCCCTCCTTGCTGTGAATCTGTGAGAATGGTGGAGATTCCTCCTTGTATGATCGCAGACCTGATCATGATAGCCAGGTAGCCTGCAAGCATTATTCCAATCTGCACAGATAATATCAGACATATGTTTAGTATTGCAGTCCCCTGTTCATGTGTGTGGATGAATAAATGTAACTTCAGAATGGAGGTGTTGCTATTGCTGTGCTTTGTGTGTCACTTTTCATTCAGAAACTTACCTGGAACACATCGGTCCATACCACTGCCTTCAGTCCACCCTGATGCAAACAACAAAACAAAAGTTGCGCATTTAAAAATTATACTTCAGATTTTTTTCTAAAAGAACACCACAACAAAATAGAAACAGAAAAGCCTTCAAAAAATGAAAAATATGAATTCAAACAAATACAAATTCTGTTTTGTCTTTGCTATCTGTACTTTTAATGTCTTTTAATGTTGGCCTGAGAAATGTGCTATGGAGTAAATATGTCATCCAAGTAAACTTAATTGAATTGCCTTTTACTGATGTTGACTTTTTTAAAGTTTTATATGACTATATATTTTAACAACTGTCATAAAAATGCGGTTATCTGATGTTAATTATTGAAGATGAGGTGTTTTTCTTTCCAATGCCTGCACACAGACTTGTTTCTTCTCACTCACTTAAAAACAGACTGCTTGAAAATAATCTTTTTGATAACTCTAAGCAGCTCTCAGATGAGGTTGTATTTGACATGTCTCCTTGCTGCAAGATTATTTTAGAATCTTTTCAGTTGGTCCCAGTCTGATTCCTCTGAACCTTGCATTTTGAGGTTTCACATGGAATTTTCCTGACATCACTACTTTTTTTTTCCACTAACCAGTGTGCAGTAAAGAATACAGATGCTGGCAGTCGAGATAATTCCAATCCACAGATTCATATCAGTAACTGGAGAGAGAGATCAGAGTCACTGCTGTGTTTAAATGTAGTTATGAGGCAACTTTAAGTCAGCTGCAGTGTCTTGAAAGTTGCATGACATACGTTGGCTTAAAGCCAGAGCTGGAGCATAAATGATAAATCCAGAAAAGAGGACCTGTGACAAAAAAAGAAAGAAAGAAGATAAAAGCATGAAAGAAAAAAAAAAAATCCAAGCTTGGTTATTATACATTATGTTCACTAAATTCTTTCTTACATTTTGGATAATATAAGTCACTGTTCCAAGCAGACGGGTCGCTCTGTTGAAACGTAACTCCAGATACTGAGCAAGAACAACACATCAGAGGAAATACATTGTTAATACTACAATTACTGAATCTAAACGAGTCTTTATACCCGCCTTGATTTGTTATTTGTGCTTTTGTAACTTGATGAATCCTCCACTGTGCTGAACTATACAATTAATGGAAAGTAGCTTTATTTAAAACTCACTAAAAATACTACATCTATATTCACCATGCACATTTACTTTATATAGACTACCTTAAACATGTTATAAATACACTCCACTGAAGCAAATGCTCAGTTCTCTTGATAAAATTTTCAAATGGCAAATGCACACTCACCGTATAAATACTGTTGAGTTCCAGTCTATAGAAAACTGGGAGGAAGGTCTCAGATGATATTAAAACAGCAAATAAGTAAGAAAAACAAAAAACGGCATAGACAGATCCATAGATGTATACCTACAAGTGACAAAGAACAGAATTTTAGTTAGTTGGTTATAATATATACAAAAATGAACAGAAATCTATAATTTGCTGTTTTGTTTCAAGCAAATGTCTTTAATTGTGCTTTAATGCTCGCTGGGGATTTAAAAAACTTAGTATAGTGTTATTTTACTTTGTCACAAATTCAAATTACTTGACTATATTTTATACATAAACCAGTTTTGTCTTCAAAAAAATTGGAAGAAACCTCAACAATGAGTTCCAGCATTGTAGTTGTAGAAGAAGAAAAAGGGTCTATAACTTGAAGGCTGCTGTCGCCTTACCTCAGCTGGGACTGATATCAGTGTAACAGACGACATGAAGCCGGCAGTCAAGGACATGGACACAGGCAGGGCGTTCATTTTTCTGCCCCCCGTCAAGAAGTCACTGGAGTTTCTCGATCCCCTCAAGGTCCAGCAGGAATAAAGACCGATGCCCGCAGAGATGGCGAGCATGAAAGCAAACACCACATAGTCCTCGATCTCAAAGGAATTCCCAGAGGCCTCTGACATTTTGCTGGATTCCATTGGAGCTCCTTCCCAACGATCCACTGGAAACCTTTTGATAGCAGTATTCAATTCTACTACTAAGATAGAACAATGGGGATTGTCCACTAGAGTTAGAAGAAGTTATAATCATTGACCAACAACAATCCTCCTCCAGAAAAAGGACAGAAGTTCCCGGACTCCCTGCCATCTTGTCTTACTACCAAACAAGATAGTATCTGAATTTACAAGCCTAGTTCAGGTACAGCATGTCCCAATATTAAAGTTTAGAACTGAAATTTTATTTGAGTCCAGAGGTAATGTTTGTGTGATAATGACTGTGCCAGTTTATCTGTGCTGCCATGAAACTTAGTGTTGCCACAGATCTTCTGTCTGTCGTTGGTGAGGAGAAGTTTCCCCTTTCCCCCTGCAACCTGGGAGCATTACATAATTAGGATACACATTTTTTTTTAACTGTAATCCATTACAGTACATAAAAAAATGTGTAATCTCGTTACAGGTATATTCGATCAAATCTGGGATTACTGAGCAGGATTTCAATAGAAAATCAGAAGGAATAAACTTGCAGGTGTCACATGCGCCGCCCACGAGCATTGCAACACTTCTTTAACTAAACTAAGCAATGAGGTTGTTTACTTTTCGAGCAACATCACGAATGTCTCAGCTCAGAGAGAGAGAGAGAGAGAGAGAGAGAGAGAGAGAGAGAGAGAGAGAGAGAGAGAGAGAGAGAGAGAGAGAGAGAGAGAGAGAGAGAGAGAGAGAGAGAGAAATGTTAGTGATGCCTAACAGTGACACATGGTGATTGAGAAAGGAAAGAAGCTCAGTGTGGGTCCTCCAGCAGTCTAAACCAATGGCAGCTTAAAATGGTCCACTGTGGCCTGAGCCAGCACTTACTATGAGCGCTGTTTTTTTGTTTGTTTGTTGTTGTTTTTTTAAATGTAGAGACTGTGCCTTGTGTTGACCCGCGTTCATAGTGACTTGTGGACGGAAATTGTTTTCAGAACATCGAGGAGAAAAAAAAAAATTGGGTTTGCGTGGACGGGGCCTTAGAAACTGGAGGCTTGAGTCCGTCTTCAAGAGAGGAAGATGGCTGCGGTCAAGAATACTCCACTCTGATTGGCCCAGAGAGGACCAGAAGTGGGTCACGGGTCACAGGAAGTACCCAGACGGATGACTGTGTTTCAAGCATGAGACTCACTGTACATGTTGAATCAGCCTCTGTCCTTCACCATAAGTGTTGGGGGAGCACTGGCCAGAGCCATGTATGAACTGCCTGGTGAATATGATGTTGTTGTTGAATAAGCCTGCCGCAGGTTTGGAACTCCTTCCCAACAGACCCAAGCCATGTTTGTTTTGTTGATCACTGAGTTTTTTATTATAAGTGTATAATTACAACATGTGGCTCTGGAGTCACATGCGGCTCATTAGCCTCTCTGTAGTGGTTCACTGAAGCTTTTACAAAATAAGAATCATATTTTTTTTCTATGTACATATCAGAGTCATTTTCAAAGGGGTTCTTATCTCTTGGCTGAAAAGGGCTTCAAATAAACACAATAAATAAATAAAAAGAAAGAAAGAAAGAGCTCAAAATTAAAGAAACAACAACAAAATAAAAAAAAACTGCTGAAATGTCTAAACTTTTTCTGAAAAAGAGTGGTGCAACTGCTCAATCAATTGCAAAACAGCCAAAAATGTGGTTCAATGTTTACTATGCAAAATTGTAATGAAAATGTCATGAATGCAATGTGAGATCAACTTTTTGTATGTATAAGTAAAACTATTTGTGAAAATGTATAAGTTGTGCTGGCCTCATCTTAAACATGCTGTGCCCCTCCAGTTATACTGATTTGCTGAAATATGACAAAAATGGCTCTTTTGCTCATGAAGGTTGCAGACGTTTGGCCTTGACCTTCAAATATTCACATTTGTTTGCCTTTCCATGGTCTTGTCAAGATTAGATTTGCACATGTCAAAGAAAACCAAAAAACTTGAAAGGTTCTGCACGTTTCTGAAAGTGGATTTGTTCATCAGTGTTGCTGTGAGGTGAAAGGTGCTTGCCATTACACAACCACTTCCTTCTTTGTGATTACATAAAGAAAAAAAAGTATTTTCAGTCAAACCATTAAAATGTTGTTTCAAGTTTTTCATTAGTGTGCACTGGGTCAGGCTGTTTCTTGCTTTGGATCTAAGGAAGGAACCACAAAGCAGAAGTCAGAGGCAGTAATAAATCTCTTGGTTTGTTGGGTTGATTTGCATTTCTGCTGCACTTACCCGTTCTGTTAGAAGTTTGTAGAGGTGGTAGGAAAGCATGTCCTCCTTCTGCAACATAAGCCTTGGATCCACGGTCTGTCTCCTGCCTCCTGAAATATTAAGTAGAAGAGACAAAGAGGCAATGACAGCTCATATCCACAAAAAACACATGTAACCAATGACAACAGAACTTTTATTTACCTGTCAAGAGGCTGACTACCACCCCCACAATTATGACCGCAGCAGCTCCAATGATGGAAAAATAAAGGTAGGAGGGAGAGTGCCAGTTTCTGATGGTGAGAAAAAGTCTTTGTAAAAGATCAAGGAATCAGGTTTTTTCATTCTTGAGAGTTCATTGTATGAACTTTATAATCAACTAATTGACCTTTGTTATTTGAAACTTGATAACAATTACTGAGAGTTCCTATAGTGATGATTATAGGGTTATTTTCATTTTCATATTCTACCCAAATGAAATGCAACACAGTGTGAAGTTTAAAATGTTTAGCCATTGTCCAACTATTTTGGGGGGATTTTTACAGTCTATTGTAAGAACTCATGAATTTCTCCAGGTAATAATAGTTATCCCCACATTCTGCGCTGATCAGTCATATCGCTATATTTAAATTATTTTGCAGATATTTGTGATAATATCTAAAAATGTATGCTCCAATCACTGTCTACACTGCAAAAAAGAGCCTTAAGGATCAAACATAAAAAGCACACAACAGTCCACTATGTCAAATGTCAAAAACATAAAAATTCACTGATTTGATTCCATTTCAAAAAGCACAAACTATGTAGAAAGCATCAAATAACTTAGTTTTGTGGCTGTAAATATGTGATTGGTTAAACAATTCCTCCTACTCCTTTTTGAACATAAGTTTTCCTCTTCAGTGTTTTTATTCTTGTCACTTATTTTTCTTCATTCGAAATAAAATGTAACAAACAAACACACAAACAACGTGTCCCAATTTGTCTAACTTTAGTCAATCAGAATCCTTATTTCTTGAGGAAGGTCTAAACAGTTGCAAGCAGTGTCAGTGCTCTGGTACACCACACTTACATGCAATAGTTTCCCTGTATCGGGGCTGCTGTGGTGGAATTTGGCGCCGTGGGAAGAGCAGTGGAGGTCCAGTTCAGGTTTGGAGATGTAGTGGTGAGGTTACAGCCCTCAGTGGTCAGCGGCAGAGGTCGGCTCAACTCAGGAGGGGTTGGACACAGGAGTTGACCCAAGGCTAGGACCAGGCAAACGATAAACCCTGACACGACACCTGACAGTCCTCCCTGACAAAATATAACAAGTACGTTTGAGTGCATGGAAAACCTTTAAACTGCAATCAAAAGCAATTTTGTACACACTACTGTTGGCTGTGTTTGTTTATGTGAAATTCTTTTGTTTCGGGATTTAGAGAATGTTTTAATGCTGCAAGATAGCCTGGTTGCTCTGTAATCCAAGGATAAAAAGAGTGAGGTTACAATCTGGACTTTGACTAAGTTTGCATGATCTCTTTGCACTCGCATTAATTTTCTCCAGCTTGAAAATCAACTTGCTCATGAACCATTAAAATACCAATGCACAGACTGTTCCTCAACACCTGAAGAAGACTGCCCTGTTAACTGGAGGCCTGCCCCTCACTTAAAGATCAGCTGATCTCCAATGTTTTGCAATATATATTTTGAGAATGCACTGGATGGACGATAAGAAACCCTGTAGGTATACAGTATGCAGGTTGCCGGTACTCCATTTCTCCTTTATAACTTTTTTCTTTTCTTTTTTTACTTATTTTGTTTATATTCAAAGAAGCCAAACTACCTGACTAAGATAACAGCCGGATGGTAATTAAAATTTCAAAATGGGTTTTTGCTGTACAACCAAGGTGCTGGTAACTCCTTCGCATTGCAAGGTCATCATTATTTTAAGATGATTAGTTGTAGAAAAGAGGTTTTAGACATTTTTTTTTGCGCATAGGCGCTAGGCCCATAGCCTATTTTTGTGTTTGTAGGGTGGGCACAACTCTTCTCCGCTACCCACAGTTCCCGCTAACTGGAGCATGTGACTCTCACAGGTGGCCTGTTTATTCGGCGGCGTCAACACCAAGCGTCATGTCATTACTGTATGCTGCTGTATTTGCTTGCATGTTGACAACAACGATCCGTTGTTGCAAAGCTGCGGCTCACTACTGTCGATCCGAAGCTTTTCCATAACCCTGGCAAGGGAGGTTAATATGAGTAAAGTGCCTTGCCCAAGGACACAACAGTCATGACTCTCTTTTATTCATGGAAATATGGAGCTGACCTGGTGCTTTAAGCTGTTTAAATGGCAATATAGTCTTAATTACGTATTTTGTGGGCGACCTGAGCAATTTACATGTTTTTGCAACAGTGATTTTTTTCTTCTTCTCATTTATTAAAAAATAGCCTGAATAACAACACAACTTCAAGAAAAGTCACAAACCTGGGGACATTGTATTCATTCGAGCGCTATGTGCAGTTTGATAGGCACGAAAGGCCAACATGATCTCTCATCTATTATCTCTGTTACCATTTCCAAATGTTTGTATGCCCAAAATTTTACTTAGATTGTTGTTCATTAAGCCAAAAAATATTCTACCTTAAAGATAAACTTCACTCTCATTGTGTCATTGTGAATCAAGAAGGTGGAAGAAGTTAACTAACATTTGCGAATTTGCGACTATGTTGAATGTTTGGATAAAGTAAGAAAAATGAGGATATACTTACTTTGGCGTTGGCAAAAGGACAGAGGATTCCCAAAGAGAACAAGGCTAATACAGGGCCTCCAATGACTGCGCTTGCTATGGTGACTGCCTATTTCAAATATTAGAAACACACAAAAAGGAAGAAAACTTAACTTTTGATCTAATATGTTGCAATCAGTGGTGTGCAGTCAGGGGTGTCAAAAACGATTTTTCTTTTCTTTTCTTTCTCTTCTTTTTTTTTTAATAATCAAAAAGTGATTCTGAAATCTGTGTTTGGAAACAATTAGTGACTTTAGCAACTTTATCCAGAAGACAACTGGGTCTATTTTGTGGGAGTCAAATCTCCTATGTCCTCTAAACGCATCATAGCTCCTTTCCTCTGCTGGGGCTAGCAGACGAAAGCGTGGCTAACCTCTGATCGAAGCTGGATGCTGCTATTGGATTAAAATGTTGAGTCACAGTATCATCAGCCAATCAAATTTTAATGTATTATTAACGGAATGCCCTAGGGCCAGCAGAATTTCTAGCGCTGATCTTGGTGCTGTCATTGAAACGAGTTTGACTGATTGGCCCATGGGCAGGTGTGTGATGACACACTGTTATTGTCTGCTAATCTGGAGTGATGGCGGCTAATTTAACAGCAAGATCTTTTATATGATAGTAGATCTTCTTCGGGGGCCTTTTTCAAGGTGCAGAAAAAAATGGAAATTGTGAGTAGAGGAAGACCGACACCAGAAATGGATGAGCTCACTCAGATCATCAAAGTGATTGGTGGGTGCTAGGTTGATTGCCCATGAGGTATGATGATATTACCCACCTGTGACAACTGTCCCAGGACTGATGCCAGTCCAGCCATGGCAATGCAAACAAGCCCATAAAATAAAGCTGCAATGACAGTGTATTGATTTAAATCCTGCACAATAAATTTACAAAAAAATTGCAATCACATAAAGAATCATTCATCTGACAAAGCAGTCACCTAAAAAACTAATAATTATAATAATAATAATAATAATAATAATAATAATTAGGATAAGCATCGTACTCAGTCCTTTGGAGAGGATGGATATGCGTTTCTCAGACATGACAGTGTATGGTTTGATCAGGTCTTCCAGGGTCACTGCAGCAAGTGCATTGATGATGGATGAAACTGTGCTGGAGTTGAAATGACAGCAAATGAATGAATTAATACAGAGTGAATAAACAAGGTTGCCACAACTGGATTTCATCATGATCAGGCCAAATGAATGGTAGGTGTTGGTTTCACCAGTCACATACATAAGGCCCATCTGCACCAGAGGAAGCCAGACATAAGATTTAAGTTGATCTTTTATGGCTGTTGTTTGTATTATGGAAACATTCGAAATGATGGTAACTGAGAAGGTTCATCAAGATTAAAGTTGGGACTAAATACAACATTTTCTCAAGGGACTTTCATTTTCATGTCCTGCGTCAAGTCAAAAGTAATCCCAGAGGAGAGTGTCCAAACCTCAACTCAGCAATTACAATAAAGTCGTTCTTCTGGTGACCTTATATATACCTATACCTTATTACAGCTTATTATATCTCATGAATCGGTATCAGTGTCTGTAACTGTGTCACTTTTATATGAGTGAAATATGATAATTTTATAAAACCTCAGAGAGCCGCTATATACTGCTGAAAAGAAGAGTCCCAAGAGGCCATGTTGGCCTGCCATGATGTATTTCACCAAATATGGCAGCACCTAGAAGAAAAGAATGAGAAGAATTAATGTGTATGACTTCTTGGAAGATTGCTACACAAACAAAATGGTGGTCGTCTCCATTCCAACTGCTTCCCACCTCATCTGGAACTGACACCAGTCCAGCCGTCCACGGGTCGCAGTGCTTATATATTGAGTATACGCACAATCCAGCAAACATTGCGGACAACAAGATGGCCCAAAGGCCTAACACGTTAATGTGCAGAGCTCTGAAGGAAAAAGGTACACAACCAAGAAAAATAGATGAAGTCAACAAATTGTTGCACGATAAACATGGAGTATCAGTAAATGCAGATGATATAATCACAGTTTTCATGATTCTCACATCAATTATTTACCGCTCTCTTGTTCATTCAAATATTACAGTGAAGACAAATGAACTCAGTCTCTTCAATCACAATTTTTAGTAAGGAAGTGACTTACAGTCTGGCATGAGTGATGCTCTTACAAGCAGTGTATCTCTGAACCTGAGATGGTTGGGTCCCATATATGGAAGTCCAACCTATTGTGCCTCCGATTAAAATGGTCCAAAAAGTATGTCTCCTGAAGGGATTTGGGTCAAAGCTGGGGAGACAGTGCCTTCGTCAATGACAAGAGCCTTGAATGAAACCTTCTCCTCAAGCGTTCTCTTCTTCATACTCACTCCCAAGCGTTGAGTCTCCCCCCTTGCTGTGAATCTGTGAGAATGGTGGAGATTCCTCCTTGTATGATCGCAGACCTGATCATGATAGCCAGGTAGCCTGCAAGCATTATTCCAATCTGCACAGATAATAAGTTATGTTTAGTATTGCAGTCCCCCGTTGATGTGTGTGGATGAATAAATGTAACTTCAGAATGGAGGTGTTGCTATTGCTGTGCTTTGTGTGTCACTTTTCATTCAGAAACTTACCTGGAACACATCGGTCCATATCACTGCCTTCAGTCCACCCTGATGCAAACAACAAAACAGAAGTTCGTAGTAAAAGTTCTACTACAGAATTTTTTTTTTTTTTTTTTAAAGAACATCAATGAGTAATGAAAAATGTGCAGGAAAAAAATAGAAACAGAAAAACTTTACAAATATGTGGAAAATTACAGTCACACTTTAAACAAACATAAAATGTGTTTTGTCTCTGCTATCTGTACGTTTAATATCTTTTGACAAATGTGCTATAGAGTAAGTATTTCAACCAAGTAAACTGATTGACTGACTTTATATGACTATATTCTTTTATAGCTGTTATTAAAATGTGCTTAAAAATAATATTTTTGACAACGCCAAGCAGCTCTCAGATGAGGTTGTATTTGATATGTCTCCTTGCTGCAAAATTATTAAATACTTTTTGAATCTTTTCAGTTGGTCCCTGTCTGATTTCTCTGAACTTTGTTTCTTGAAGTTTCACATGGAATTTTCATCACTACTTTTACTTAAAATTTGATGTAATAGTCGTACTTCAGTCCAGATCTTCACTCCTTCTTCCACCTCACCACATATATATCTAAATATCCATGAACAAGTACCATGCAGACTCATCTTTTGTTCTTATTTTTTCTACTAACCAGTGTGCAGTAAAGAATACAGATGCTGGCAGTCGAGATAATTCCAATCCACAGATTCATATGAGTAACTGGAGAGAGAGATCAGAGTCACTGCTGTTTTTAAATGTAGTTATGAAGCAACTTTAAGTCAGCTGCAGTGTATGAAAAGTTGCATGACATACGTTCGCTTAAAGCCAGAGCTGGAGCATAAATAACAAATCCAGAAAAGAGGACCTGTGACAAAAAGGAAGGAAGATAAAAGCATGAAAGAAATAAAAGATCTAAGCTTGGTTCTGATACATTGTGTTCACTAAATTCTTTCTTACATTTTGGACAATATAAGTCACTGTTCCAAGCAGACGAGTTGCTCTGTTGAAACGTAACTCCAGATACTGAGCAAGAACAACACACCAGAGGAAATACATTGTTAATACCACTATTACTGAATCTAAACGAGTCTTTATACCCACCTTGATTTGTTATTTGTGCTTTTGTAACTTGATGAATCCTCCACTGTGCTGAACTATACAATTAATGGAAAGTAGCTTTACTTAAAACTCACTTAAAATACTACATCTATATTCACCATGCACATTTACTTTATATAGACTGGCTTAAACATGTCATAAATACACTCCACTGAAGCAAATGCTCAATTCTCTTGATAGTATTTGCAAATTGCAAATGTACACTCACTGTATAAATGCTGTTGAGTTCCAGCTTATAGAAAACTGGGAGGAAGGTCTCAGATGATATTAAAACAGCAAATAAGTAAGAAAAACACAAAAGGCCATAGGCAGATCCATAGATGTATACCTACAAGCAACACAAGAACAGAATTTCAATTAGTTTGTTATAAAACTGGTTAACACAAGATGTAATAAAACAATGAACAGAAATCTAGACTTTGTTTTTTGTTTTTTCATTTCCAGCTAAAGTCTTTATTTTCCCTTTAATGCTCACTGGAAATTAACAAAACTTAGGACAGCGTTAATTACCTTTGTAGCAAATTCAAATTACTTGACTTGTTCAGTATTTTGATGCCTTTGGAACCGAAAATAACAGAAAGCAAAACAAACAAACAAACTGAAAACTATATTTTATTCACAAACCATTTTTGTCTTAAGCATCTCTCTCTACAGTTGTGAAATTCAAAAAAATTGGAAGAAACCTCAACAATGAGCTCCAGTATTGTAGTTGTAGAAGAAGAAAAAGGGTCTATAACGTGAAGGCTGCTGTCGCCTTACCTCAGCTGGGATGGATATCAGTGTAACAGACGACATGTAACTGGCAGTCAAGGACATGGACACAGGCAGGGCGTTCATTTTTCTGCCCCCCGTCAAGAAGTCACTGGAGTTTCTCGATCCCCTCAAGGTCCAGCAGGAATAAAGACCGATGCCCGCAGAGATGGCGAGCATGAAAGCAAACACCACATAGTCCGCGATCTCAAAGGAACTCCCAGAGCCCTCTGACATTTTGCTGGATTCCACTGGAGCTCCTTCCCAACGATCAACTGGAAACCTTTTGACAACAGCCTTCTGTCTTTTTCTAAGATACAACCATGGCACATGAAGTGGAACAATAGGGACTGCCCCCTAGTGTTTGAAGAAGTTATAATCATTAACCAACCACAATCTTATTGCAGAAGAAGTTAACAAGCTCCTGGACTCCATGTCAACTCGTCTTACGACCAGAAAAGTTAATATCTGAAACCTCAAGCCGAGTTCAGGGACAGCATGTCACAATATTCAAGATGAAAACGGAGGTTATATTGCAGTCCAGAGGTAATGTTTGTTTGAGACTGACTGTTCCAGGACATCTGGGCTGCCATGAAACACTTGAAATCCTGTGTGAGCGAAATCACAGTGTTGCCATTAGATTGCCAACACAAAGACATGTCTATTATGTTAATGCAGAAAGTTATAACACAGACATAAGTTGAGTTCATGTGGGGTTCCTGTGGAGTTTCTCATTCAGCTCAACATCGAAGAAAAAAACAAACAAAAAAAAACTAATTAGTGCCACAGTTCTTCTGTCTGTCATGGGTGAGAAGTTTCTCCCTTCCCCTGTGACCTGGGAGGGACAAAGAATGTTTGAGAGAGAAAAACTCTGGATGAAACATTCTATGGTCATATATTTTGTACTAATCCCACACTTGTGTTACAAAATGAAACAGAGGAAAAATCGATTTTCACATTTGGTCTCCAAGTGCCTACATAAATGCTATTTCTACAATAAACAAAAGCAGACAAAGTTCACCTACAGCCAGTGTTGCCACAGTTACCTTGAAAAAGTAATCTGATTACTATTCACAGAAAGTCACAATGGCGGAAAAAGTATTATGTAAGTTACCAAAGCAATAATCTGCATTGAACAACTTTAACATCATCTAAAATCCAAATGTGCTTTTAATAGTCCATTTTCGGAAACTTGAAGGGGTACTGTCAGGTCTCTGTGCCTGTCTGCACAGGGGTGTGTCTCGCCTCATGTTTCCAATTAACCAATGGCTTTCTAACTATTGTGATCCTGTCCTTAAGAGTTCCACTTGTTTCCACCCTCTCCATGTAATTTAAACCTCTCTCCCTCTGGCCACATTAACATGTACCCAGTTTCAAAAAAAAAAAAAACTTAACAAACAAACTAATATTTCCCTCTCTAGGTTAAAAAAATAAAAATAAAAATAAAAATCTTATTTTAAACTGATCCACATACGCCACCCTAACCCTAACCGCACCCTCGTAAGTTGGTTGTTTGTGTGATTCACTCTCTTCTTTCACCTCAGGTGTTGCAGGAAGGACGGATGTCCTGTGCAAGCTGCCATGTGGTGAAAGTGTCTTTTAATAAATACAGGTACTTCTCAAAAAATTAGCATATTGTGATAAAGTTTATTATTTTCCATAATGTAAAGATAAAAATTAGACTTTCATATATTTTAGATTCATTACACACAACTGAAGTAGTTCAAGCCTTTTATTGATTTAATATAGATGATTTTGGCAAAAAAGTATAGAAAAACCAAAAATCCCCATCTCAAAAAATTAGCATATCATGAAAAGGTACTCTAAATGAGATATTAACCTAGTCATCTGGAGCACCACACCCACCCTTGAATCAACGAATTAACTCTAAACACCTGCAAAAGATTCCTCAGGCTTTTAAAACCTCCCAGCTGTTTCATTACTCAAAACCACAATCATGGGTAAGACTGCCGACCTGACTGCTGTCCAGAAGGCCATCATTGACACCCTCAAGCAAGAGGGTAAGACACAAAAAGACATTTCTGAGCGAATAGGCTGTTCCCAGAGTGCTGTATCAAGGCACCTCAGTGGGAAGTCTGTGGGAAGAGAAAAGTGTGGCAGAAAACGCTGCACAACCAGTAGAGGTGACCGGACCCTGAGGAAGATTGTGAAGAAGGACCGATTCCAGACCTTGGGGGACCTGCGGAAGCAGTGGACTGAGTCTGGAGTGGAAACATCCAGAGCCACCGTGCACAGGCGTGTGCAGAAAATGGGCTACAGGTGCCGCATTCCCCAGGTCAAGCCACTTTTGAACAAGAAACAGCGGCAGAAACACCTGACCTGGGCTCCAGAGAAGCAGCACTTGACTGTTGCTCAGTGGTCCAAAGTACTTTTTTCGGATGAAAGCAAATTTTGCATGTCATTTGGAAATAAAGGTTCCAGAGTCTGGAGGAAGACTGGGGAGAAGGACATGCCAAAATACCTGAAGTCCAGTGTCAAGTACCCACAGTTGCACAGGAATATTAACCAACTTAAATAACCTTTTGAAAAATGAGACTGATATTTGGTATTAGCTATTTCCAGTTTAGCTGGTGGTGCCCCAATTCCATTATTATTTGATAAATAATCCATATATTCAAATCAATAGTTTTTCATTAATAAATTACTTTTGATAATTTATTAACTTTTGAGTAATTACTCAATGAGTAAATGACCATTTATGTCCATGAGTAATTCCAATTTTTCCTAAATTACTTCCAGTAATCTATGACTTACAGTAATTTTTAATGCTAATTACCAACCATAATTCCCAACATGTGATAATGACTTTTCCAGGATATCAGTGCTGCCATGGTAAATGGTCTAGATTTATATAGCGCCTTCTAACCACACTGAGTGCAGTCCCAAAGCGCTTCACATATCAGTCATTCACCCATTCACACTCACATTCACATTCACACACCAATGGGACAGAGCTGCCATGCAAGGCGCTAGTCGACCACTGGGAGCAATTTAGGGTTCAGTGTCTTGCCCAAGGACACTTCGACACATAGACCAGTGTAGACTGGGATCGAACCTCCGACCTCTCACTCCGAAAGACGACCACTCTACCACCTGAGCCACGGTCGCCCCATGAAACACTGAAATACTGTGTGAGTAATATAGCAGTGTTGCCATAACATTGCCATTAAGTGCAAAGATATGTTTATTGGGTTTATGCAGAAATTTATAACAGACATGAGTTCATGTGAGGTTCCTGTGGAGTTTCTCATCCAGCTCAACATCGGAAAAAGCCAAATTAGTGTTGCCGCAGTTCTTCTGTCTGTCGTTGGTGAGGAGACGTTTCCCCCTTCCCCCTGTGACCTGGGAGGGATAGAGAATGTTTAAGAGAGAGAAACTCTGGACCAAACATCCCAAGGTCAATTATTTTGTACTAATCCCACACTTGGCAGACCTTCTATTTCAGGACATCATAGAAAATAGAGATGTATGGATGCATTTGTTACAAAATGTAACAAATATAAAAACTGTGTTCTACAACTTCACAAGTCATCTCAAAGTGCCTACTTAAATACTAGTCTACAATACACTGTAACGCAGAGGTGTCAAACTCATTTTAGTTCACATACAGCCCAATTTCATCTTCAGGGGCAAAATAGTAACTTGTAAATTTAAACTTCCCTTGTTTGCGGCAGAGAGTATACCTGATGAAAATGTTGATTTATTTAATGAAACAAAACAATTATTACTGAAAATTACTCCAATCTAAACATAAAACCAGTGTTCATGAAACCCTCTGGTGCAAAATACAGTGAAATGTCCAATTTGCTTTCGTACAATTTGCTTTGTAGTTTGACAAACCATATTGTAGACTGTTGCAGGCGGGATTTTGGCGCATGGGCCTTATGTTTAACACCCCTACTGTAATGGTTGAAATTTCAGATCAGATCATGACTCAGGAATGAATAAACGTTTTGGTTTTCAATGTACAAGTGAGACTTACCCAGTTTTTAAGGAGTTTAAATAAGAAATAAGTAGTTGTGTCTCCTGTCTGTAAAGTGAGCCTTGATTCCAGTTCCAGCTTACAGCCACCTAAAGTGCAACATGAAAACGGATTTCATCTTTTAAGTCATTTTAAAAAGAAAGTCAGTGAGCATGATCTGAATTGTTTTTACAGAAAGCATAATCTTAAAGGCTTACCTGTAAGCAAGCTGATGAACAGCCCCACACTTATAGTAGTGATAGCTCCAAGTGGACTGAGATAAAGGTAGGATAGGGAGTACCAATCTGCCAGGAAATATCTGCGGGTAGGGTGACATGTTTAGCGACTGTAAAGACTGATTGGTTGCATAAACGAATTCATTGACATTTTCAAAAGTCTTACCCTCGAGGGTTAGGGTTCAGAATGTGCTTCCCTTATCACAAGCATGCAACATTTTGATATAGTGCAGTGAATACCACCAGACCTGAGGATCTTAAATAGCAAACACAACATCAAACTAGCTATCAATAACAGAGCTTCTGAGACACTACCTGCTGTTGTCTGCTGTGGCTGCAGCGTCAGAGCTTGGCTGTGTCGGGGGAACATTGGAAGTCCAGTTAAAGCTGCCAGTTGTGTTTAAGTTACAACCGCTCGTTGTGAGTGGCAATGGCTGGGTCAAGTCTGGAGGTGGAGAGTACATCTGGGCTCCAATGCCCACCCACAGGGTCATAACCAGTCCTGATACAATACCTGACAGAGCTCCCTATAAGGCATTTCAAAGTAATAGAAGTATAGTACTTTAATATTTCTTATAATCATAAAAAATATATATATTCACACCACCACAATCACAAAATTCTTTTTTTTAAAAAGTGCATATTTGACTAATTACAGAAAGATTCTTACTTTTGAGTTAGCAAATGGAAAGAGGATTCCCAACGTGAACAGGCCAAGTAGCGGCCCCCCAAGAATTCCAGTTATGCTTAAACTGGCCTGTATGAAGGAAACCCATATCTCACAGGTTTAAGACATTCACACTATAAAGTTGTACTAAAAAGTCATTACATGTTTCCTACCTCAAGAACTCCTCCCATTAATGAGGCGACTCCTGACATAGCAATACATGAAACACCATAGAGAAGACCTGCAAAAAACATCGTGAAAATAATTCAAGTTGCTAAATAACAGTGTTTACACATATTTTACAGTCAAACTGGTATCATGAGGACTATTCACTCACTCATTCCTTTAGAGATCCAGTAAAGGTGTTTCTCAGACATGTTTGTGTACGGTTTAATGAAGTCCTCCACAGTCACCGTAGCCAGGGCATTTATACTTGAAGACACTGTGCTGAGGAGTGACGCAAAATACAGCCAGTTACTGAAAATGAGTGATTGATTACAGTCGTGAATTATTATCAAAAGAAGTGGAGGTATTTTGTACAAATACAACAAGACAAGACGAGACGAGACTTTATGAATCCCACATGGGAAAAACTGGAAAAAATGTTTGTCAATGTGAAGACAAAAAAGTAATCATTAAAAATGTCACAGATCATGTTTGAGCATATAGTTTTGACTAAATAATAAGGTAATAACTTTGCTGGACTTTGCATTTTTGCTGTTATGTTTCTTTTTAAATAGGAAGAGCCGAGCATCAATCCATTATTGATGTAACTTGACCACTCTTAAATGTCTCAACTTCTGCAGCTTTATTATAGAAAATTGTGACTATCACCTTACATTCTCAGTGATAGGCTGACAGTCATATTTCACTACATTTCTCTGACACCAGTGGAGGAAGAACACTAATCAGCATGAAGACATATGACTTCTCGACAGAAGATTTCCACAGACATCTACAGAAAATGACTCTTCTGGGATGCAAAAGACATACATGAGAGGAAGAAGCTTCAATCACCACCACTCGTTTCCCCAACATCAAGACCTGGGAGGACACACTTCCTTCAAACGCCCTCAACTTCCCAATTCCTCTCTTCCTCCTCCTCCTCCTCCTCCTCCTGCTGAGCCAAGACTGACTCCCCACCTTACATCCACCTCCTCACCTATGACTCCTCCATGTCCACCATGACAGAGTGCTTGCAAAGAAAAAAAGAGAAAAAAAAATCTCCATCTCCAATAAAACATGAAGTGCCTCCCCTGCCCTATCACAGGATACAAACTCTCCAAAGCAATAAGAGTTTGATCTCTTCTTGTTCTTATGCACCTTTTTCTTGATTGTATCTTCCCTTTTCTTATTGCCAGTAGTGCAAGTTTGGTCATATAAAACATTTTGAATTGCGCTGTTGCTGAAACATGCTGTAAGACGCTCTATGATTTGTTCGCGGTTCTTGAAAGTAACAAATTCATGAACTGTAAGAATGAGAAGAGGAAGCAAAAATAATACACACAAATGTGTGTCATCGCAATGATGGAGAACAATTTTAAAAAGCAATCAAAGCAAAGAAAAACAAAACAACAACAGTGAATTCGTAGTAGAATATTCATTAACCTTAGAGATCCGCTGTATGCTGCTGCTACAAACAGTCCAGGAAGGCCAGGATACTCCCCTAAGATGTCCATCACTAAATACGGCACCAGCTACAAAAAAAATAGGGGTGCGTTTATCACAAACGATCAAGAGGCTTCAAGTCCTATATCTTATTCTTTAAACATAATCACGTAATCACATCCATTGTTTGACTTCATTGTAATGTTTTTGGTAAATCAAAGACTGGAGATGAAGGTATACAGCCTTTCTCAAATGCAATCTGGAGGTCTGCAAGGATAAAGGTTTACAAACCACTCGTCTGAGGCTCAACATTATAATGTGGCCCACCCTGCCTTGTTATTTGCCATATAAATACAATGTCTGTCATACCTGATCAGTCGCAGAGACTCCCCCAGCGGTCCATGGGTCACAGCTTTTATAGATTGAGTAGAGACATAGTCCTGAAAACACTGCGCAAAGCAAGATGAACCACATGCCCAACAGGTTGATGTACAAAGAGCTGGAACAGAAAAGGGGGACATACAGAGGAGTTTTGTGAGAAATAGCCTTTTCTATAGGACTTTCCAAAGAGGTCACACATGAACAAGCAAATCACTAAAAGAGTTCAGCTTTACCTAAACCGAAATCTACTCACAGTCTCGCGTGGCCAATGGTCTTGCAAGAGCGGTACCGCTGAACCTGGGACTGGTTGATACCATATATACTGATCCAAAGAAATGACCCTCCAATGGTTGTTGTCCAGAAAGTGTGTCTCCTCAGAGGGTTCACATCAAAACTGAAGAAACAGAAAAAGAACAAGGTGTGGAAATTTGTAGAGTTCAGTTATGGCTTTGGATTTTCTGAAACATTTCGGGCAGCCCTTGTATTAATTACTCCGTGCGAGTGAGTAGGTTCGGTGGAGGCTGTGTTCATTGAGCTACACCACCCAAGACCCCCTGATTGGAGGCTTCATTAAATACAGATGACTGGAGTATTACAATTTCAAGGTTGTCATTCAGATTTTAGTTTAGCTTGCTCTTGTAGGGGTTGGCTGCTATTCATTTTCTGACAGAAGAGTTGTAGTCCAAATGGATCACCGTCTCACCATGGTGGGACAGTTTGAGTGTCTCCATTTTGCCTGTAATAAATTCATAAAACCAAAGCCAAGTTTGACTGAGTCATGTGTCTTCTACCAGGGTTTCTGACAGAAATGTATAGATTAGGAAACAAACGATTTGCTTCCCAATACTTAGAGAACTACAGATTTCAAATCATCACTGCACACTCTCATTTATGAACTGTTATTAACAAATTGTGCTCTTGAGAAGTTTCTTCTTCTTATCATTAAAAAGAGCCTTTCATAAAAGGTATGCCACTTTACTGTACTCACTCCAGCAAGTTGAGTCTTCCTCCATGCTGCGAGTCTGAAATGATGGTCACGACTCCTTGTAGGACCAAAGACCTGATTATAACAGACAGGAAGCCTGCAAGCATGACACCAAGCTGAAGAGGGGGAAAACAATCATTGCTAATTTCAGTTTTCTTTGCAAATCTGCTTTGTTTTTTTTCTAAATATATATATTTATTTATTTTATGTTTTGTCCCAGTTGTGACATTTCATATCCAGTGTAATGATACATGAAGTACCACAGAAGCCAAACCTGAAACACGTCAGTCCACACCACTGCCTTGAGACCACCCTGTCATGACGCGGACCAAGAAATGTTTCAGGTGAAAAGCCGTCATGTCAAAACAAAACCAGTTGCAACTCTCTCGTACATACCACTGAGCAGTAAAAGGTACAGACCGCACCCGTTGAGATGATTGCACCCCACAGACCTACACCGGTCACTGGTGAGGGGGGCAGAGAGAGCGAGAGAGTGAGGGGATTCGGATTCATGTTCACTGACCTGGCCAAAGCCAAGTGGCTTGAAGTGTGCTCATGACTGACTGCAGAGGACTCAAAGCAACATACCTTGATTTAAAGCAAGCGCTGGAGCATAAATGACGACTCCCGTGTAAAGGATCTGTGATCAGAAACATTCTCATTACCAGCAAGAATATCCCTCATGTGAGAGATTTGTGGTTATGCATGTATTTAATCCATGTAATTACACAGTCATTAGCTTCTTACTCACGGTCTCAACCACAAAACACACAGTTCCCAGCAGACGTGTTGGTCTGTTGAAGCGCAGCTCCAAATACTTGAAAAAGACAACATGAACATAGAGGAAAACGATTACATTTCTCGTTGAGGCAGCAGAATTAAAGAAAACATTGTATCCTAACGTCAAAAACAATATCAAAAAAGCATCGACTAACATCTAAAACCCAACTTCACTCAACCAAGAATTCAAAGACTTTTTTACCATCCATATCAACAAATAACCAATTGAAAAAAGAAAATCATTAATTTCATGCAATGAATTTGTGAAGTGACAGAAAGCTGACAGTCCAAACTGTTGCATGACTTAAACCAGTTGCCATCTGACCACTAATCTCTTTGAAATGGGCATATCTTCTTTCAAATTATACGGACAATTTAAAACTGCTCTGCTTTAAACCAGAATAGAAAACTAGAGTCTGGGCATTGAACCATCACTTTGAAAAAGCTTGGTGCCTTTAAAACAGATCCAGACTCTTTCAGATAGTGCAGAATAGCTCTTAAAATGTCATGTACATTCTGCTGACACCTGAGTTTTGATGTACCTAAATCTTTTAGCCCGTTCTTATCTGATCTCTGTCGTATTATTGTCAATCTTCAATGTATTTAAGTTTATTATTTATCCGAAGCCGATCCAGAATCGACCCAGAATCAACCCAGAAATCCACACGCCACCCTATTAACAGTGGCACAAACCACACTCACCTCGCAAGTGCTGGTGATGGACAGCTTGTAGAAAAGTGGGATGAAGATCTCAGATGTGACCATCACCATCACGAGATGTGAGATACCAAAGAAAACAACACTGGCTCCGTAGCGGTATACCTGCAGTGAATGAAAGAGCCTCACTGTAGCATCAAGACTGAAAGATGTCTCACTCCGTTGATGCTGTGAAAAGTCTTGCCTCGGCCGGGGTGGACAGCATGGTGACGGCTGACATGAAGCTGGCAGTCAGGGACAGGGACACTGGGAGGGCATGCAGTCTGCGGCCCCCGGTGAAGAACTCCCCGGAGGTGCTCTCACTCTTGTCAAAGCAGGCGTAGTACACCCCGATGGCAGCAGACACAGCCAACATGAGTGCAAACACCACATAGTCTACTGCCAGGAAGGAGCCCACTCCCACAGAATCCCCTGACATTTTAGTTGGAGTCAAACTTTGCGAGGAAAATGTGACTCGGAGTTATTGAAATGATCTTTTCAGAAACAAACAGGCCTCTGTAAGTCCTCACCTGGTCGGAGTGCAGAAGGACTGCACTCTTTTATGTGTGTGTGTGTGTGTGTGTGTGTGTGTGTGTGTGTGTGTGTGTGTGTCAGAGAGAGAGGGAGAGAGAGAGAGAGAGACAGAGAGACAGAGAGCAACTGAGACATTCGTAATACTAGTTTTTCTTTTGTTAATGTATTTACAAGCTCAACTGTGCCAAACTTTACATATGTACATGCAAATATCTGACTTTATTTTGTTTTGTTGTAATATATCTAAATTCAGGACTATAAGCATTATGCAACTTTGTTGTGCCTGCACACACATTTCTCCAAACTGAGGTTATGGATAAAATGACATAATATTTACTGTTAAAATCTGCTGTATGTCCCATAGAACATTTATATCAGACAACATATTCACTTTAATTTAGATGTGATTAATTAAATGCTATGCAATGCAGTGTTTCCCAGGATGGCCGTGGGGTTATTTTCATCTCTTACTGAGACTTTCTGTTTGTGGATTAGAGGTCTGTGGTTTTCTTGTTCATGTTTTAAAATTGAATTTGAAAATAATTGAAAAAAACTTTCTATTTTCTTGGAACATTAGAAAAATAAGACATCTTAATTAAGCTGCAAAAACACGAAAAAGACAAGAATACAGAAATATTGGACATCTTGATGGTACACTGACCCTGCACACGTTTTGTTTGTTTGTTTTGCTTTGAATACTTAATGTGCACAGACTATTTTGTCTTGATCTGCCTCTTGATCTGTTTCGAGGACTAAGCTCAGACTTTACTTGTTTCATCTACATGTGATCGCTTACAGATGCACATTGTCGAGTTATTTCCACTATTGTGCAGTTACGGTAAAGAATGCAAGCCTGTGCTGACTCCTGCTGTGTACTGTCTATCCATTTGGTATAACTGCCACCATTTACCTGTAATAATTCACTGTTTCAGGGTTCTTTGATGAACTGCCAGGGTCCACATTCACATTCACATCCACATAGTATTTTTTTCACATTGACATGGATATCATTCACAAAGCGGTCTCATATGAGTAACTACACAAAGCATCTTCGAAAGAACCGTGTTTATTTGGATAGTTGTTTCTTTTCTGCACAGTCTCTGCGTTTGTCGCCCTAAAACGAAACCGGAAGTGGCACGACTGTTCTTCTCTTGGTATAATCTTCGGACGGACGGTCACCACGCGGAGGAGAAAAAAAAAAAAAAACTTCCCGTGATGCTTTGCTCGTCATGGCGGCGCCCATGTGTCGGCGTGTGTGTGTAAACACTTTGAATTTCGTCTGACTTAACGATTAAAGTTACGTTTTTCGTGCGTCGTTTTAACAGCGCGACAGTTTTTCGCGATACAATTTTTCACTTTTCACGCGACGAGTTGAAGATGAAGGGCAAATCCAGATCATCGAATCACAAATCTGAGAACACCTTCAGGGTAAGTCCAGAAGCACGACGATAAAACAGTTTTAAATAACCTTAAAATCCTGTTTCTCTGTAACCACCTTTGATTAACCTCTCATGTCAAAGTGTGTTCAAGTTGCCAAACAAATATACCTTACAATGTAATTTTTTTACCCAGCGGCATCACATACAATGTAGTGTAACTGTAAAAGTAATCTGATTTCTGTCTTCCAGTTTCTCACTTTTGCTGAAAGGCTTGCCAATGTAAATATCGATGTCATCCATCGTATTGACAGGACGGGATCATATGCTGAGGTTTGGAGACTCATAATAATTCTATTTCTCTTTACATTAATTGCTAATGCATCGTGATTCATCCATTGTGTTTTTATGTTATTACAGGAAGTAGAAACATACTTCTCAGAAGGACTAACAAAATGGAGAGATCTCAACTTGACAGAGAATTTCAGTATGTACTGCATTTTCTATTATATGCTCACTATCTTTATCACAGGACCAATCAGCTTTGACAGATAAAGATATTTTTTGGTAAATTCCAGACCTTCTAATGATTTTCATGTTATGATATACTATTGTTGATGTATGTTATATCCGTAGGCATTAAGCTCTTGATTTGGTGCTACCTCAGGTGAAGCCTGCCCCACTCACTGGTTTCAATCTGATGTCTTTCCTTTGTAGCTACATTTTTAAAAGAGGTATCCAACAAGAGCCAGTCGTTCAACATGCTGGTTTTTCACCAGAAGGCCCTTGTAGAAAGTCTGAAAACTCACTTGGCTGTCAAGGACAGCCTGGCCTACCAACCACTGCTGGAGTAAGTGATCCCCACATTATTTTATTACAGTTTTGTTGCTGTAAAACTAAATGTGCTAATTCGCCCCCAGCCTGGTGGTGCAGCTGGCCAGAGACCTGCAAACTGACTTCTATCCTCACTTCCCCGACTTCTTCGTTCTGATCACTTCCCTGCTGGAGACGAAGGACACAGAGCTCCTGGAATGGGCTTTCACCTGCCTCTCCTACCTCTACAAATACCTGTGGAGGGTCATGGTGAAGGACATGACCAACATCTACAGGTGAGCTGAAAGTGTGTGATGTTAGAGGTATACGTCTCCACTTGGATGATGGAGTTTCCGTTGGAACGCTGGAAACACTCAAACTGTTAAATCACACACTTTTGCCTGTAACAGTGTCTTTAGTTTGGCTTTATAGAGTCACTGTATTTTTTTCTCCACACAGCATGTACAGCACCCTCCTCGCACACAAGAAAGAGCACATCCGCAAGTTTGCAGCCGAGAGCTTTGCTTTCTTGATGAGAAAGGTGTGTAAGTTGTCTGTGATCAAAATGCATATTTCTGCCTCGTGATGTTTAAGCAAAATGAAGTTATTATTGATAGTCATTCCTCTCTTATTTTTTCCCCCCCATGATTTTATTATTTTCTGTCACAAACTGATGCTTGACTTTGTCTCACAGGTTCCTGACCTTGATGCCTTGCTCAGCCATGTGTTCTCAGACTTGGAGCAGCACCCCAATAAGGCGGAGGGAGCCGGCCAGCTGCTCTTCGACATGTGCAAAGGAGTCCGAAACATGTTTCATTCCTGTGCTGCAACTGTAAGCATCTTTTATTCCATCTGTTTATTGCATGTGCAGATGTATTGAATTCAAGTCGATCCTGTTGATTTGATGTTTTTTGCATTATGGTTAATGAGAATTTGAAGATTTCAGAGGCTGATTGATGTTCCTCCCAAGCAGTTTCATTTCTGCAGGAAGGCTGTAGGAGTACCTAATAAAAAATATGGGGTTCTGAAAAATGCGCAGTTATGGGAGGGTGATATTGCCACAGATATGAGACAATTACTGCTGGTGGGCCACTATTATTTGATCAGGATAAAAGCAGGTCGGGATTGGTTGAAACTGTGTTGTACAGCATTCAGAACAGAACAGACTGTGAGTGGCTGCAGGCGCAGGTCAGGAATTGATAAAACAGTTGTTGCCGTTGAAAATGGTAAAATATCCTCATGTTGTGTTTTCTGTACTCCCCGTCTTTGTAGGCTTTCCCTGTGGCCTTGCAGAAGCTCGGTCCAACCACCAGCCGCGGGGTGTCTCTGCCGTGGGACGCCGTCAGAGACGCTCTGGATCACATGGTCCAGGCTGCAGCCAGTCATGTGGACACGGAGCACTTCCTGGTTTTGTGGGAGTGCCTCCAGGTAGGGCAGCGGACACGGTTAAAAAAAAAGTCCTGTTTGTCCATTTGGAATTTGTATTTGATGTTGACTTGTCTTCATGTCTAGGCTGCTGTTTTGGAGGTGTTGGCTGCCATAACGGCAAAGGGAGAAGATGCAGAAGCGGCGATGGAGCAGCTGGAGAAGCTGCTGTTCATTTACCACACCCTGGTGTCCCACAGGGACGGAGCCAAGATCACTAAGCCAGAGGATGTTTGTCAGGCAAGAGGAGATTTGTCCTGTTTTACTGCAGTTGAATTAGGGCTGCGTGATGGATTGCAATATCGACATCATTATTTAAATGTCCATTTCGACATGATATCACATAGTCCTGTTTGAATGATTCACATTCTGTGTTGTTTGGCTTTCAGACTGTGCTTCGATTGGTCCAGCACTCGTCTCTGTCAGCCCCCTGCTACCGTCTCGTCCTCCAGATCACCTCCTCTCTGCTCCTCGGGGAGAACATCAGCCTACCCAAAGCGCTTATCCTGGATACTGTTCAGAAGGTGTGTGCACAATCAGTCCAACTCAAAACAAACGTTGACAAGCTTCCCGGAGCTCACGCGCACTACTTTCGACGACCTCCTTCAGGTTTTCCGCAGCACGATGGGCCACGATCTGATACTTGAGTTCACCAAAGAGATGTTCACTATGAAACAGTTTGAACAGGTGCAGTCTCAATCAAAATGTATTGACCTCATTCATGTTTTCGTCCGTCTGAGTCACCCTCACTCTAACCTTCGCCACGTCCTCACCCGTCCTCCAGCTCTTCCTCCCCAGCCTGCTGCGCTTCGCCTCCGATCTGTTTGGCCGCAGCGACACCCTGTCGCACCACTGTGGTCTGGACGTGCTGGTCAGTCTGATCCTCGTCAAGGCCCCGCCCCCTACCGACGGCGCTATGGCTTTTGAAACCTACCCGCTGCTCTTCATGGGACAGAGGTGGGACACAACAATATCCCTCAAACAGAAAAGAATCTTTGGATATTTGTGAAGTGGAAGTGAAGTGTTTTTTTGTTTTTTTTTTTCGTCCTAAAGCATTAAGGAGGCTGGACAGGCGAACGCAGCGCTGTCCGAGCAGCCTGCCGTTCCCGAGCTGGTGCTCTCGCTAATTAAACTCCCGAAGGACGAGAAGCAGCCCATCACCGACCTGTCGCTGCCTTGGTCCGCCCTGGTGCTGCTGCCACACCTCAGGTAGCAGCCAGACTCATTACTCATAAGTAAAGACACAACCGTTTGTTCATCAGTGAGAAAAAGGGCACTGATTGTTGTTTGATGTATGTTTCTATCAGACCTTTAGCGCCAGCAAGCATTGTTCCTGCTGTGACAGCGTTTTTAAACCTCCTCCTGTGTGAGATTGAGGCGGAAAGAATGGGAAAAGGTTTGTGACGGCCTATCATTTTAAATGTAAAGATTTTTTTAAATGTCAGTTGCTGCACATTTTAGTTCCTTTCTGAGCTTGAAAATCAATAAAACACTAATGTCTGCTTGCACTGTTATAATGTTGTTATAAATGTTGAATCGATTGTTTCTCTCTAAAATTAACTCCTTTTTAAATTGTCCAATGCTCATCAATGCAAAGTGACGTGTTAATAATGAATATTGCTGTTGTTTGTCTTCTGTCAAACCTCCAGCTGCTCTGTTTGTGGCCAGACAGGCTCTGAGCTGCCTTCTCTCTCTGGACAGCTCGACCAAACATTTCTTCGCCATCACAACCGACAAGATCAACTCAATGCTGCGGTGAGCGTTTTCACGACAATATCATTCATTCAACTTAAGAACTCCTGAGCTCTTCGGCGTTTCTTCTCCGTCGTCATGAGGAAATGCGAGCGTGGTTTCTGTGTGGAAGGATAAACGGTGACAAGGGGGCTGAATACTCTGAGGCGTTCCCGCGTTCAGGACGACTGGATCCTGTAAATATTTGACACTTTGTGATTGAATCCATGTAATAATCAGGACTGTTTCTCCTTGTTGCAGGAAGTTTCCCACCGACCTGTCGGCCCTGCTGCTCGGAGACTTGTACTACACCCGCCTGTCCCTCAGCGGTGTCTCTGAGCACCTTTCCCACAATGCTTTGCTGGAGCTCTACCAGATACTACATGCCAACCTGTCCTCCAATATTTCTAAAGTACGTCTGTCCTCTCAGGAAAACAAGGCCAATTTTGAATATCGGATGAAAGTCGCGATGATTTAAAGTGATCACTTCTCCGTTCAGATCCGCCTGCTGACTCTGCGGATTCTCTCCCAGTTCGAGGCCGAGCTCCCCCCGCAGGCTGAGGTAAGGCTCACTCATTCTGAAAAAGGAAAAACGCCTCCTTACGAGCATTTGTGTATTTATGCGAGTGCCGCTCGGTGCAGGGCGAGGAGAGCGTGGAGCTGCAGCCGGTGTTCGCCGTTTGCCTGCAGGCCGAGCTGGTGCCGGCCTCCGTGCAGGACTACAGGGAAAAGCTGCTTCACCTCCGGAAGCTGAGGCACGACCTGGTGCCACGAAGCCTGCCGCTCGGGCCGCCTGGAAACTTTGAGCAGGTCGTGAGAGAAGCGCCATGACACTCGTGTATTATGTTACCATGCAACAACAAAAACAAACCGCGGTAAAAACTTAATGACGAGCTTTAGGCTCAGGTGTAATGTGCCCCACCCTCTTTGTTTTAGGGGAGGATTTTGGATGAGCTGCAGATGTCTTATCAGGGCCCAGTTGTTGAAAACTCGGTTATCGTTAGGGCTTAACCAGTGGTTAAAATCACCCAGTTTTGAACAACCGGGCCCAGATCTTTTTGAGTTCGACTTGTAAACACACCGTTACAATAATCTATGCTACTGAAAATAAATGCGTGAACAAGTTTCTCTGAATCTGGTTGGGTCAGAAATCCTTAAATTCTTGCGATACATTTTGGCATTAGCCTGAATCTACAGTTGTTATGATACATCAAATAAAAGCCGTCTGCATGTTTATTACAGCTGTTTGGTTGCTTCTTCTCTTGGTCGTTGGTTTGCAGATCTGCATCTTTAAAGAAGCGGTAACCAATGAACGTTTGCTTGTTCTTCAGGTGCCTTTACGATATCTCACTGCAATGCTGTTCATCAACTTCAGGCCACTCTGGGACGCAGTCATTGAACTTCTCGTGTAAGTGGAAACCATTTCCCGCACGTCCATGATTGATGCCGACTCGTCGGTAACTCTCGCCGCCTGTGAACGTGGTGCTTTTGACAGGACCCATGCCAGAGGGATGGACAACAAGGACTTCTGGAGGGTGTACCACGAACAGCTGGAGATGGTTGCAGGCCTGGCTGGTGAGGATTGTGATGCACCATATTGTTTTAAAGTGTTAGAATATCATTGGCAGATAGAATCTTGAATGGAGATTTTTTTTCATTCGTTTGTGTCGTAGAAAAAGAGCTGCAGGAGGACGATGCCGACGAGGAGGAGGAGGAGGAGCCGCGTCTGCAGAGCGAGCCCGGCTGCGATGTCATTGAGAGCGGGGACGTGGGGGTGCAGTTCCTGGAGCAGCTGAAGTCGACCTCTGACCCCAGCGAGAGAACCGACTTCCCCAACTTCCGCGGGCTGCTGTGGCGCGCCATGGCCCTGTTCCCCGAGCGAGTGGAGCCACGCAGCCGAGAGCTGAGCCCGCTGCTGCTCCGCTTCATCAGGTGGAGGGAGGAGACGGTTAGCGATGTGGCCGGTGCGCATTCAGCCGATATTTACGGTTCGTCTCGTTGGCAGGAATGAGTTTTTCTCCTCCGACTTGCTGGTGGCGCCAACTCAAGATCTGAGGAAGAGAGACGACGCGGTCCCGGAGGAGTCGAGAGCAGGTAGAGAGATGGAGGAAGAGAAAGAAGAGGAGGAAGAGGAGGACGTGGAAGAGGCAAGCCGACAGCAGAGGAAGGGACCACCGAGGAGAGCCGCTGCCAAGTAAGACATGAGAACATGTATATGTTGAGTTGACTGTGGAAGTTCTCCAGGCAGGTATTATAATGCGATGATACATTTTTGTTTTTTTTGGTGGTGCAGGGTATACGTGTTGAAAATGTCTATATTTTCACGAAACCAAATAATTCAAATCGAAAAATGAACACAATCTCCAGCCGTTTCTACAAAGCACACGTGATTTCCTCTATAAAGTAAAACGAAGTTGTCTTTTTCTTTCACAGACAACTCATCACCCATCTGAAAGTGTTCGCCAAATTCACCAACCCTCGTGCTCTCTATCTGGAGAGCAGCCTCAGTGAGCTCTATAACCAGGTAACACACACACACAGACAGTCTTTAATGCAGGTTTTATACTGTATTATTGTTTGTTTGTTTTTTAATTCCAGTAAATGTTGTGTTAATGAGTGTCAAACAGAGCAAAAGATTAATTTCCTTCTTGATATTTTCAGTCATTGAGTACAATGTAAGTAACTCCGCGTTAGTAGATGGGTGAGAAACTCTTCAGTTTACTGAAGCGACGACAGTAAGTAAACGTACAGTGATTGGCAAAATGTATTTTAGAAACGGGAGGGACGTCAACATGACTTGAACCATCCAAAGTATTAGAGTTTGAAATCTTCACAACGTCACGTTGTTGTCAGATAAAGGAAGCTCATTGACACCAAAAGACTATTAATCCGATCCCACTGAAGGTCGTGGAGTTCAATGTTGTGCAACACTTCAAAGCAATTGATTTTGTTGCGGAGACAACTGTGTTGTTGTAGTGATGCTGTTATCCTTGAGCTAGTGTCATTACTGTGGACGTCCGGCGCAGGTCTGATGCACTCATGTAGCTCTGCCAGAACTTCATAAGTTGGAGGAAGATGCTCTCCAATGTGAATAACAGTTGGATTTGGACAGCAGCCCTGATGATACAATTTTGTTGCTATCCTTTATAGATTAGTACCGCAGAAAACCACACTTTTACCATATCTCGATCAAAAGATATAACAAATACGTGCCCCCCCCCTTTTCTCCTTTTCTCTCCATCATCAGTTGCTCTGCCATCAGGACCAGCAAATTCAACAAGTGGCTCTGGAGTGCCTTCTCACATACAAAGACCCCAACGTCGTCCCATACAAGTAAGGAAAAACGAATGTGCATCATAGTGATACAAGTGTCGATCTGTGGTCTGTCTCCCCTCTTCAATGGGCTCGTTGTGTGCCTCCTTGATACCTTCGGACTGGTGTCGTCATCCGTCTATGGTTACACGTGGAGGAATGCAGGCTCCCGCCTCCAATCGGACTCGCATTAGCATCTATTATCAGGCTATCCATTTACCAGACTTTAAAGCCACATGCAGACAGACGAGCACTTCCAGGGGAAGTTTTGCGTTACACGTGGTTCTATTTTGTAGCGCTCGGCTCAGGAACAGGGAATGAGACACCCTGTTCCAGGCTGGTGATGGAAAACCATGTCGCCACACTGTTCTGGATGGTTTCATGTGTCTGTGCTTCAGTGATCCAAATCTCACGTAAGACATTATGTTAGCATTCCTCAGGCCAAGATGAACGTGTCCTGAAAATAAGTGCTTTCAAGTACAGTTTTGAATCCTGTTTGTGTGTGTGTTTGTTGTTGTTTTTTTAGGGAGAATCTCGAGAGGCTTCTGGATGACAAACACTTTAAAGAAGAGATTGTTCATTTCAACATCTCTGAGGAGACGGGGGTGGTCGAGACCCCCCACAGAGGCAGGCTCATCCCACTGCTCATGAGGTACTGTTTACTTTTTCACCCCTGTTTGGACCATTGTGCACATTTGGCGTGAGTACAAGTACACATTTGTTATGCATTAGTGTTTTTCTGCTGCTTTGGTCACGACTCTGCGTCAACTGGCAGACCATCACATTGCCATGATGACAAAGCATGCAGAAAAGGGCGGGGGGGGGGGGGGCAGGGTGAGAATGTATTATTATTATTATTATTATTAAATTTTAATTAATGTATATATAATTGTTGTTGTTGTTATTATTTTCCTGCAGTAGCACAATTATTAAAAACTATTGAGAAGGCGTTTAAAATTTGAAAAATCTGAATGTTTTATTGGCCAGGCTTGTGCAGACAAACACTGCTTTCCTTAGTGTTTATATGGAAAGACCAAAATCAAGAATAAAACTAAAGTTGAAAGACCTGTAGATTGCAAATGTCGTTTTTAATTGACCTGTTTGCTTCTAGACATCCACGTGATAGTGCTTTGTTGAATAAATGCTCATTCACACTGTTTTGTTTTTTACAAACCACTAGAAGTATCCGAAGTTCTTCATTAGGCAACAAGGAGCTTTAATAAGGAAAATCCAGTAATTGTTTTCTAATTTGGTTGAATTTTTCACCTCAATTTCCGTTTTTACCTCATCGGGTTTGCCTGATATACTTCTGTTGTCCTGGTATTTCTTTTTCCAAACTGAGTTCTTCTGTTTGCTGCTTAACGACACAGGATCCTTTATGGCCGCCTGCGCACAAAAGCTGGCAGCAGGTTTCAAGGGAAGGCGACCGCGGCCTCCCGGTCTTCCATCATCCTGCGCTTCCTGGCCGGCTGCCAATCCGAGGAGCTGGGGATGTTCATCGACCTGCTTCTGGAGCCCGTCTGCCATCACGGCCGAGGTTGGTCACGTCTGTGGCGGAGATTTTCCCCTGCCTGCTCCTTCCTGGTTTTCTAAGAAGCTCAATGATGATGATGGCGACTGTATGTTTGGGCTCATTGTCCTGACAGAATACTGCAACTCATGCACAGCAGTAACAGCTAATCCTGTAATCAGAGGATGTATTAACAGTGACAGAAAAATCTGAAGGACGTGCATATTTTTCACAGATTAGATTTGACAGAGGTCTGATCACACATAGCATCATGTTAATCATGATGCCTTAATCATCTGTCCGTATGTGTCATAAAACTATATATATTTGCATCTCTTATCATTTGTGTTTTTCTTCATCTATATAAATCTAATTTAAAAGTCACTTTTTTTATCTCTACAACCCGAACATATAATCCAGAAAGTTTCAAGCTTTATATTTTGATTATGTAATCCAAAACAGGAAAAGCATTTGGTTCTCTGAAACATTGTGAGCATTGTTATTGGATTCTTCATTTTCATGCTGAAATTGTGAAGCATAAAATCAAATGTACTGAAAATTGAAAATCATCAAAGATGTACGTATGTTCCCTTCTTTTTTCCTTCCTTCCTCTTTCATTGTGTTGTAAATGTTGTAAATGCACCTCATAAACTATAACATATAGTATAATAAAGGCTCGTTACAAGATTATGAAGATATGAATATTAACGTGTCAATATTGGTTAGCTTAGTTGTCAAACAGCATTTGGTAGAAATTATTTCACCTTGATGGTGATGTTTCCTGTGAAAAGGTCAAACAGTTCATGCTCTTCTTCTGCTTCTGTCTTTATTCAAAGAAACACTTCTTCTGACGGTTTTCTGGACAGAAATGTGAAAACAATGTGTCCACCTGTGTGTTTCCAGGCTCGTGCCTGGAGGCAGTGGAGAGGGCAGTGGCAGAGACCGATCTGGGCGCCGTCCTGCCACTGGGCCGCCACCACAGCCTGCTGAACATCATCCACGTGGTGATTCAGAAACTGGGCCACCTCATCCACGTGTACCTGCCCAAAGTGCTGCAGATCCTGCTGTGTCTCACAGCGTCTGTGTCCACCGTGCTGGACAGCAGGGATCGGGTAAACCGCACGGCTCCTTCACATTCATCACGCTCCTCCACAGCGTGAGACTAATAAAGCTTTGTTCGTGCTTCCTCAGCTCCGAGCAGGTTGCATCAGTCCTCTGAAGAACCTGAGGAGACTCGGCATCTTGAGGATCCAGGACTTCTTTGACGACTTCGACTCGTACAGCTTCAGCCCGGATGAGCTGGACGCCGTGTTCCAGGGTGTGGTCTGGCCTCAGGTACACACACTGTTATTAATTGCTCTTGACACGTTTCCTCTGCGCAGGCAGCTCCACTTCAACTCTTACGTGGGGGTTTTGTTCCAGGTGTGTCGTCTCCCGACAGAGAGCACGTACTCGCCCACCCCTCTGCTGAAACTGATCCACGTGTGGTGCAAAAACTCCCGGTCAGCCTCCAAGCTCACCTCCGTCACGCCGCGCTACATGTTAGTCAACAAATTATTAGTCAATAATCCGATTCCTCCGCCGTCTGCTTCAGGTACTTCCCCCTCCTGGCGAAGCAGAGGCCGGACCACCCAGAGTGCGACGTCCTTTTAAATGTCTTTGCCCTCCTCTCGGCGAAGAAGGCGTCCCACGCCACGATCACCATGGTGATGGACGTAACCGAGTCCCTCGCGTCTGCAGAAGACTTTGTGGTCTCCGACACCGAAACGGAGCTGAAGGTCAACGGCTACGTGTTCCCACAACCTGAAGAGGGCGCTCTCACGTCCACAGGTCAAAATTGAAACAAATGACGGCAGTCAGTTTTATTTTAATCACCATTGCTGCACTTCTCTGCAGTTTGATGAAACATGCACCTCGTTGTGTCTCGCCCAGATGCTATAAGTCAAGGCTCCAGACTGCTGCTGCCCCACATTTCCACCCTGTTCCTCTACCTCAGCGGAGTGGTGCGCAATACAGACCGGCTCAAGAAGAAGAAGTTCAGAGCTCAGGTGGCCAAAGAGCTCAACATCCTCTCCAAGTGAGCCACAATCATTCATACTCAGAATCTACTCTACTTACAACAGAACTTATGCAACATGGCCGACATTTTCCCATTACACAACATGCTCTTTAAAAATTCTCCCAATTCAGTCAGTTGGTGACAAATCTGACTTAACATTGAAAGCGTATTTTAGAGATGCATAGTATAAAATGCAAAGTCAAAAGTTTAAAGATATATATGTTTGAACTATTATTGGAGTAATTGAACACCCCACTCTCTGTACCCACCACTATGGTCAAGCAGTTTCAATATCTGGAGGTAAAATGGTACACTAGATTTCTATAGAATTGTTGTTTGGATAATTTAGTTAGACAATGTTTGCCTTTTTTTTTTTCATAAAGTGGGGTTGTACCTTTTTTTCTATATTCATCTTTATAGAGTCCAATTTGTTCTCATCAAACAAATGATGTGATTTGTGTCCCTCTCCTTTTATTCCAGACTCAGTCGATTTGTGACCGATAAAGAGCAGAGCTCCATGCTCATTGGCCTGCTGCTTCCTTACCTCCAGAAATGCAAAAACCCACAAGTGAGTTGTTTTTTCTTTTTTTTTTTTCTAGAGCTTTTCATCCACTGGTGTATTTACTCAGATTGATACAGTCAAGTTATATTTGCGAACAGAACAAGGAAAATAAATGAATGGTGTATTTTGTATTACAGGGTGCAGGATTTTGAACAGTAACAATGATTGTATGGAATCCGTGTGTGTTTCAGGAGACAGAAATTGACATTCTGGCGACCGTCCAGAACCTGCTGCGACAGTGTGCGCAGCCCTCCGCCTTCCTGAGACCCCTCAGCAAACTCTTCTCCATCATTCACAACAAACTGCCCAGGCTGGCCCTCACCAGCGCCTTCCAGGTACAGCAGAGAAAAAGTGCAGTGATTTTTGGTTGAATGCCAAACATTACAAGCTGTTTACAGTTGTATAAGTGCCCGTGATTATCAATGTAGAGTCCTCTGGGGACGGTCGATGCTGTGGAAAAGCACTCCATCAGTCAAGTCCATTTACTATTTCACATACTTTTGTTTTCTGTGCTGCTTTGTTGACCAGACTTTGTCGGATCTGGACCCTTCACTCACCTACATCACTGATGTAGCCACAAAGGTTAGATCACGAAAGCTTCTTTAGATTCCACTGGATCTATGGGTGTTGCGTTAAAATACAACAACCAGCCGCCTGTCTTTATCTCGTTCCCTTCAGCTCAACGCCTTCGACAGCCGTCACTTGGATGAAATCTACTTTGACGTGCGTCTGACGGGTTTCCAAGACGCCACCAAGCGCATCAGAGACATGCAGACTCTGGACCTTGACTTCATCAACATCCTCATGCACAACTGTTTCCATACGTACGAGGTCAGTACTGATCTATTGGCTAAACCTGTAATACCGCCCGGACCCGTTTCATGCACATATTCTCTTTCTTTTGATGCAGATCGGTGACATGTCGCTGGCAGACAACGCCACCTTGTGTCTGTCCGCGGTGATAACCCAGCTTGCGGCGGTCGGTGCCGGAGAGCAAATCTACAAGGATGTAGTACAACACACCATCCTGGATGCTGTACACAAGGGACTTCGCAACAAAACTGAGGTGCAAATGCAGTCCGTCTCACAGTTTTTTGCTTCGTCAATTCTCTTCACCTGATGTGACGCAGGTCTCGTCTTTCTGTAATCCTACTAGAATGTGCAGCATGAATACACATCCGTACTGGCCTGCCTGGTGAAAACCTTCCCCACCAAGAAGGAGTTCAGAGACCTGGTGCAGCTCACCAACTACAATGACCTCGAGTCGGACTTCTTCGAGCACATGAAGCACATCCAGGTGAGAAAGACTCGTCGTTCCTACTCATCTTGTTTATTTCAATGCACTGAGTTCCTGCCAAGTTTTATCTTTAAAATTTTTTTTTTTTTTTTAAGAACTATTTACAATAACTATAATGTCTTCATGTCCAGATCCACCGTCGTGGTCGTGCTTTGAGGAAGCTGGCCAAGCAGCTGACCGATGGGACGGTGACACTGACGCCTCGATCAATGCAGAACTACATCATGCCGTACGCCACGACCGCCCTGCTCGACGAGAAGATGCTCAAGGTGACGGAGACTAAAGAAATGTTCGAGCGAAAGATGGGAGTTTGTTTTTGTTTTGTGTTTGTCTAACCCTTCAGTCTGCTCCCACCGCAGCATGAGAGCATGACGTCCGCGTCAGTGGAAGTGGTGGGTGCGGTGTGCCGCAAGCTGACCTGGTCCAAATACCTCTACTACCTCAAACAGTTCATCCACATCCTGCAGACGGCACAGACTGACCACAAACTGGCCGTCAGGTTAGTTTGATTATTTGTGTGTGCTTTAAGCGAAATGCACTTTTATGTTTTGAATTTCAAGCAAATCCATCCTTCTGCTGGTCAATTTATTTGATTTGTTTTCTCTTGACATATTTGTCACCAGTTTGCTGGTCACTGCACTCGAGGCTTTTCATTTCGACCACGAGACACTCAGCAAAGAGATGGAAGCAGCCAAAGCCAGAGAAGGTGAGAAGATTATTAAATTCTTTTTCACAAATTTTACCAGCGACGTTTCAGTGGAGCCAATCCCAAATGACTCTGCTGAATTAGGGAAAATAGGGCAAACACAGGCCAGGACTCAAAGTATCTGCATGACCATAGTACCAGCCATTTGTAGCGTCATTGTGTACAGAAAGAGAACTTGCTCGTCTATATATCTTCTACATAACATAAATGAATGTTTATCTGTGTTTGACCAGCTCGGATTGTCTCGGTCGAGCCGATTGAGGAGGAAGATGCCGACCCATCTGATGTGAGTGATAACGAGGAAGTAGAGATGGAGACCGATGCTAAAGTTGCTCCTGCCGATGTCCTAATGGAAACGGACCAAGCTGAGACTGAGAACAATGGCGACCCAATAAAAGAAGCTCGCGTTAAAGACAAGGGACAACCAGTGTCCAGTTTACCCGCTGCAACATGCGGGCTGCCGCAGAGCAGAGAAGCACTGGAGGCTCTGATCAGTGCGATCCACCGGACCGTGAGCGACAGCGTGCTGCCCCGTCTGCACAAGTGCATCACAGCAAAGGTACGAGCTGCACAACACGTCACCACCTCAGAAGGAGGAGCTCAGCAGCAGTTTGTTATAGTGGCAGTGCATGTCTTGTTTTAGGTAAAGCGTGACGACGAGCACAAAGCAGTGAAGTCGAAGGATATGAAGGAAGAGGAGGTGCTGCGGATACCTATAGCGTTCGCCATGGTCAAGCTAATGCAGACTCTGCCCCCACACATCATGGAGGCCAACCTCCCCGGGTAGGCAGCTGTTTCACCCACACACAGTCTTCCATGAATTGGAGATGAGGCGTTTCGGTAAAACCAATTTTTTTTGTTTCCCAGGATTCTGATCAAAGTTTGTATCCTGCTGAGGAATCGTTTCCAGGAGGTTCGTGACGTGGCCAGAGGAACCCTGATAAAGATCGTCGAGTCTTTAGGTTGCAGGTATCTGCAGTACTTGCTCAAGGAGATGCAGGGGGTCCTTGTGAAGGGCTACCAGGTGAGAGGCCTCACACACACTGGCAAACATGGGGGGAAATTGACATATTTGTTGTTGAGGAGTCCCTGACACATGGACTTTAAGTAGGCCTCTACAAAAAAAAGGGATTATCAAAACAAAAATATAAAAATAAAAAATCCAAATTAAAGTAGGTGCCAAGAGGTGATATAAAGCCATTTCTTATGGCGACGAGCATTCTTCACAACTCTTGTTTCTTTCCATTGTCGGCTCTGTGTCTGATCTGTTTGTTGTCGCCCTCCTCCAGGTCCACGTGTTGACGTTCACTGTGTACCAGCTGCTGTCAGTCCTCAGTCCAACCCTGAAGAGCGGGGACCTGGACCCCTGCATGAACATGCTCATTGATGTGAGTCGTTTCTAATAGATTCCTCTCCTTGTTTTCCACATTATAGGTTCATGAATGTGATCTGCATCTGGGTCACAAACATAAAATGATTGACCTAATGCCACACAAACAATTATGCATCTCTAACATGTCTGTGTCTTTTCATAGATATGCTTGATGAAGAACATGTTTTGTGTGTTATTAGGTTAATTGTCTTGTTTTTGTCGATACATGATCGCTTTTTCAAAACATAACTGCAACTTTCAATATCTGGCAGAGCTCCAATATTTCTGTTTTTTAATGACGAGTGGATTCTTGTCTGTGATTGGACGATCATATAGAGGAAGTGCTTTGAAGCACTATAATGATATCAAATGGACGCAATGTTCTACTTGTTTTCTGTCTGGTCGTTTTTTTTTTTCTTTTTACATTTTTATCACCAACAGTCTCATGGTTATGATTATGATAAGTACGCATGCTGTATTCTGTCTAAGACAGTATATGAACCCTATAAACTTTTATAAGGTACGCGTTGAAATAACTTTAATTATCACTTTGTGTGATTGTAAGTTTGCTCAAGACTTCAAAGTCAAATAAAGTGCAGATGAAAACTCTTAAAATGTAAAACTCTCCCAATAAATTTCTGTAAAACATTGCCTCACGCTTTTAATATCCTCTGTCAATCTACTTCTACTTTTATATGCACCAAAAGAGCCATATCTGACTCGTGTCCTTCTTATCGCTCGTCTTCTGCTGTGACACTGAGCAGGTTTTCAACAATGAGCTGTTCGGGCCTGTGGCGGAAGAGAAGGAGGTGAAGGGCATCGTGTCCAAGCTGATGGAGGCGCGGCACAGCAAGAGCATGGACTCGTACGAGCTGCTGGCACAGTTCTGCAGTAAAGAGAGCATCACCAAGCTTATACTGCCGCTGAAGGAGGTGAGGAAGGGGTTGAATTTGGTAAACAAGACATGCAGTCGATTCTTTTTATGATGGTATTTATTAGATGAAGGAAAAAAATGATTTTAGTTAATATTGCAAAATCTGGACATGGCTTTAACTTTGTTCTCTTGGTAGCATAAAATAAAGGACCTGGCAATTTCTATGTATGGTTTTTAGATACAGTCATACAAACTTAATCTATACCACACCAATTCACCAATTACACATTTTTGGACTGTGAGAAACCTGTGAAACTGGAGAACCTCGTAAAAACCCACTGTGAGAGAAAATGCAACGTTCACTTAAGACTAATTAATTAGTAATAATTGAACTGACCACACTTAATCTGTTCACCACTGGACCGCCCCGTTTATACGTTATCTTATGATCGTTTCTCCTCAGATTTTGGAGACGACATCCAGTTTGAAGGTGTGTAAACGAGTGGGCGCTGTGCTCCGGCGGCTCGTTCTGGGTCTGCTCGTCAACACTGGCATGACTTCCCGGGACATCCTCCTCCTGAGCCACGGCCTGGTCAGCCAGAGCCTGCCGCTGCTCACCAAACGAGACCGGTACGCACACCAACTCACTGTTGTTGTTTTTCTTTCTTTTCTTACGCCAGCTCATTCATATTTTTGCGTATCTGCAGGGATAAGGCGTCTGTAAAGCCTCCCCCGGATCCCAGGCTGCCCCCGCCCAGCTGCCTGCTCCTTCCTGCCACTCCAAAAAGAGGAGCCCGGAAAGCTCCCGTCAGCAGCCGGACCAACATGCACATCCTGGTGGACGCTGGCCTCAAGGTGCTTCAATAACAGAAACTTGTTTATTTATTTATTTTTAAATCTTTGAAAAAAATAATTACATTTGTGTGTGTCATGTATTTTTCAGCTGCTCCACCTGAGTCTGAAGAATTCCAAAGTGACGTCCTCCGAGAACTCGTCTCTGGAGATGCTGGATCCTTTCGTGCAGTTGCTTCTGGACTGCATCGACTCCATGCATGTCAAAGTACAAACGTGTATTTCCTTTTCAACTATCAACTATCGATTGGTGAAAATACTCCTCCCGCATCACCTGTCCCCCCCCTCCTAATGGTTCCTCCACCCCCCCCTCCCCAGGTGATCACGGAGGCTCTGGTGGCGTTCACTTGGCTGTTGAAGTTCCCTCTACCATCCGTGAAGCAGAACGCCAACCAGCTGACCCAACAGCTCTTTGTCCTGCTGAAGGATTACTCCAAGGCCGGAGCAGCGCGTGGGGAGAACTACCAGCTGGTCCAGAACTGCTTCAAGGTATGTCACATAATGCGTGGACACAATGCAACACAGCAGGCACACGAGCAGACTTTTAGTAAAGTGGTACCATTCCTGTAGACTCGTCTCCCTCAGTGTACCATTCATAATACATGAGGCTTTTGTCTCCAGTAAAAGGCACCGCTGTAACTATTTCACTCAACTCCTTTTTAATTGAAGGAGTGGCAAGAAAGATGGCTCAACGTCCTTAATATGAGCATTAGCTTGGATTCGAAGCTGTGTCACAGGAACACTGACAAGACGCAATTATGTACCCAAGGCACTCTTGGACTACCATGAAGTGTTCTGCGTCTTTCAGGTCATCACTATTCTGGTGAAGAACGTCAAAAGCAACAACATCTCCGAGACCCAGCTGCAGGTGCTGCTGGGATACGCCGAGGAGGACATCTACGACCAGTCGCGTCAGGCCACCGCTTTCGGACTGTTAAAGGTCAAAATACAAACCCCGGGTCAAAGGCATGCTTGAGTTTTTCCAAATCCGTAATTAAACTTTTGTGTGTTTCTACTCCAGGCGATTCTGTCCAGGAAGCTCGTCGTCCCAGAGATGGAAGAAGTGCTGAAGAAAGTGGCAAAGTTGTCCGTCACAGGAAGCAACGGCATGATCAGAACTCACTGTCGACAGGTCCGGGAGTCTCTTTTTTATTGCCCTCTCTGCTGCATGCTGGGCAATTTGTCAGTTTACATAGTTATGCTTTATTTGTTGCAGATTTATCTGAAGTACCTGCTGGATTACCCACTGGGGAAGAAGCTGAAAACTCACCTGGACTTTGTGGTGGCCCAGCTGCAGTATGAGCACGACACAGGCAGGGAGTCTGTGCTGGAGATGCTGGCATACATCTGCCAGACTTTCCCCGAGGTGTGTAAAACCTCATGTTAATGAGCACCGTCACAGAGCGCCGTGGTTGACTTCTATTGTGTTCCTTGTGATTTAGAAACTGTTGACCCGGCACAGCGGCCTCTTCTTCGTCCCTCTGGCTCTGGTTGTGGTCAACGATGACTCTGCCAACTGTAAAAAGATGGCTGCCCTGGCCATCAAGGCTCTGTTATCGCAGCTGGACGTAAACAGCCAGGACACCCTTTTCTCCTTCGTCAACACTTGGCTGAACGCAGAAAAGGTATCCGTCTATCTGCCCGCCCGCCATTTTGCCTATCAGTGGATTCACGTTAATTCAGGATCTGTTGGATAAAAACCAACTTGATTGTTCGTTTGGAGTATTATTCCCATCCGTCCGAACCCTGGTGCCTCGAAACAAGCTCTTGTGGAACACTCGGAACAGCACTTTACAGTAGACCTTCATTGGTGTGCGTGATATGGCAGTCCTTGCCACTGTCCATACTTTTGGTACATTTGACCTAAACTTGGCGAGCTCCCAGATGATCAATGTTCCACCGCGATAATCCCGGGGGTGCTTTTCAGCCTGCACTCAGACGATTAGCTCATAAAGCCGTCGACCACGCACTCTGTTAATATCTTCTCTGATGAGACAGTGAAAGCAAAACGCACTGAAATTGCCCCGTTTATTGTCATACATGGCTCCAGATTGAGTTTTAATGTCTCTCAAAGTCTAAAATAATTAAAGACCTGATGTTAAATGTACCTCCTGTCCCAGACTACCCTGCGGCGTCTCGGGGCTCAGATCTGTGGTCTGTACGTGGAGGTGGAGGAGGAGAAGTTTTCCCGTCGACTGAATGACCTGCTGCCGCGGCTGGAGAAGGAAATCAATCCCGACAACTACGAGGATGTAAGTCAGTTCAGGAGGGGGTAACTGAAGTTCAAATATCGGGCCGAGAGGAAAGGGGGTACGTCTTTCATGAGCGTTTCACTTGCTGTCTCAGATTGAAGAGGAGGAGGATGAGAAAGGAGCCGACCGACTCCTGTTCAGCTATTTGAACCTCATTGGTAAACTGGGCAAACACTGCGGCCTGCTGGAGCTCAGCAGGCCCGCCGACACACTCCGTGGTATCTGGGGTAAGCGACCGACACCGGCCTTTACCGTGTCAGACACAGAGCCGCCCTGCACTCACGCTCACCTTCTTTAATCAGGTCACATCGAAGCCCACTTGCGCTACCCTCACTGCTGGGTGTGGCTGAGCGCCTCGCAGCTCTTTGGCCAGCTGTTTGCAGCTCAGCAGGCGGAGCAGCTGGTGGCCACGTGGAGAGGAGGAGGAGGAGGAGGAGGAGGAGGAGGAGGTGCTTCATCAACATCTGCTGCCACCAAGTTCATCACCACCAACCTGGATAAAAGAGTAAAGCCGAGACCTGCTCTGTTTTCCTCTCGGTGATCTACTTTCTGCATGCCAAAAACTAAATATTTCTCCCCCCCCCCCCCCCCCAGATAAGAGAGCTGGCGTTGTCCTTCTGCCATCAACTGCAGTCCAAGTTCCTCGACACGGCGTCAGGAGAGCAGGTGCATAAACGAAACCAGAAATCAACCACCGCCTCACGTCTCCAGTGATTAATGTGTTTGATTGACTGCTGTCGTCTTCTCCGCTCACAGGTGATTAAGAACCTGCTGTTTGTCGGGAAGGTGATTTACCTCATTTCCCCCGAGTCCGAGGTCACTTCTGCTCCAGAAGAGATAGCGGACAAGGACGAGGAGATGAGGCAGAAAGAAAATGGGGGAGAAGAAGAGGAGGAGGAGGAGGAGGAAGAGAAGAAGCAGACAGACAATGGGGAAGAAGAAGAAGAGGAAAAGGAGGAAGAGGACGATAAGGACGACCGCCCTCCTTCCCTGCTGTGGCTGATTAAGAAGCTTTCACTCATGGCAAAAAGAGAAGCGGCATATTCTCCCAAAGTTCCCCTCAAGGTTTGTAAACACAGCAAGAGTTCCTGTTTTGTTTTTTTGTTAAACTCATGGATGACTTTCCAGTGTCTCACTTCTGTTTCCTCTTTGTTCCTCAGAGAACGTGTGTGTTCAAGTTCCTGGGCGCGATGGCCATGAACCTGGGGAAGGAACGGCTCGGCCCATATCTCACCACCATCATCACTCCTCTGTACAGAGAGCTGGACAGCACATATGCAGACCAAGGTAGCTGCTCTCAACAGCATTAATACCTTTTATTTTATTTTTTTTTTAGTTTGAAATTAAAATATTGGACTCACTCTGACCACAATGTCCAGCTTCATCCTCACACAGGCAGAGGTGAAGGTCCAACACTGGAAGATTTGTGCTAAAAACACAGCATTTCTTTTCTCCGTCTGTGAGGTTTAAAGCTGAATTGTGGCCGTATTTGTACTCTTGTAATACTTGATACTCAATTGATGATGGTTAAAAAAGAAAAAGAAACAATATGTCCTTATTACCCATTTGTTTTGAATTTGCAGCCTTTCATATATTAACTAACTATTTACTTGACATCCTGATATCAATGTGCCATGTATATGCATTTTCATCTTGCAATAGCTTTTTTAAAATATATTATATCTATTATATACTATAATATTACTATACTGAATCCGCATTGCTTTGCTGTCAGATGTTAAAGTTGAAACTGCTACCAAACAGCTACAAAAGCAGAAAGGCCATGTATTTCATTATTAATGTAAAACTGACTAAATTGAATTAAACACCAGAATAAATGTTAAAGGTGCGTTGATTGCAGAAACAACAGTTTTATTATTATTATTAATATTATGTATTATTTATCATTGTACCAGTGAAAACAATAACTTCTATTTTAAAAGTACAGGAAATCTGTCTTGTCTGATCAAAATGTGCAGCCTGGTGAGAAACAACTGGCCCCAGTTTTCCTTTATTAAGATATTATCAAATATTTTAAAGAATATGTACAATCCAACAGATAGGAAAGCAGGCCCCTCTTTCAACAATCTTTCTCTCACGTCAACACTGATCCAAAACAAAACTATCACAACGCCAATAGACAAAAACCACAAGGTGAATAAATCAGAAGTGGATGGATTTTTGATGTCAGCAGTTAATCCTACATATGATGAAACTCGAGGTCAGAGGTGTGACACACAAATTAAGAAATTAGTTATTTATTGACCGTTTCTGTTGATCAGTAAAATATATTTCTCTTTTGAAGTCCATTTTAAATGGTGCCACATTTCTAAGGATCATGCATTTGTGGGATGTGCATCTATTATTAAAAATGCTATTGACTTTGCACAGGAATCATCAACCAGACACAAATTTACTTAATTTTTGTGCCATTCACCTTTGATTCAGACCTTAATGAAGATATTTTAATGAATGGTGAAGTGACTTTGTTGTGAGACTCTGTGGTCTTTGGTCGCTGCCCATCGAAGCCTCACACAGGGACACAAAGGTTGTTTTTCTCGGAACGAAAGGATGAAGGTTGTATTTCGATCCTGTGAAACCAAAACAAAAATATAGGGATGAAGTGGCTGAAATGTTGCTGCCCCTTATATCCACCGTCTCTCATCATGTTATACTAATAGACCATTTGAACCATATTGATCTGGTCTGCAAAGTGAGAAATGAGACTTCAAACTGTCTGCAGTTTTCTGGTTAATAACAGGACAAAATTCAGCAGTGACTTGTGTCTCCAATGCAGATCCCACACTGAAGAACCTGGCGCAGGAGCTGATCGAGCTGCTGAAGAAACAAGTGGGGCTTGAGACCTTCTCTCTCGCTTTCTCTGCTGTCCAGAAGGAGTTCTCCCAGAGGCGAGCGGCTCGCAAGCGACACAGAGCCATGCAGGTATGAACGACGCAGGGTGTCGCCCCCCGAACAAAAGCTCCGGGAGTCAGTCGTCCATGGCTTAACGTTTGTCCTCCGTCCTCCGCAGGCTGTGGTGAACCCCGACATCGCCGCCAAGAAGAAGCTCAAGAAGCACAAGAACAAGATCGAAGCCAAAAAGAGGAAAATCGAGTTCCTCCGGCCGGGATACAAAGCGAAGAAGCAGCGGAGTCACGCCCTCAAAGACCTGGCGATCGTGAAGTGAGCGGCAGAGACGTTCCGGGGGTCCTCGACATCTTCCAGCTGTTACTGTTTGACTTCAAAATATTCTCGTGGTTTTTCAAAGTGAAGATCAGCTCTGCCATAACGTGATCCACGGCTTCTGGGCTGAAGGAGACAGCTGCTAGTCTCCGTCTCCCTTGACAACACCAAGTCATTGAATTGCAGATCAAAGCTTCTTCTTCTTTTTTTTTTTTTTTTTAAATCTCCCTTCTATGAACTCAGTCAATCTGTGCTTGGATTTTTACCCTGCAGGTGAATGTACGAGTTCTTGTAAATAAAATAATAATCTGACACTTTTACTGACAATGTATTGTCACCGAAGATCTTCTTTCTTATTTAATACGAAGTAAAATCACAGCTGGTGCGGAAGATAATTTACATCAGTGAGGGATATCTAAAGCTTATGTTCTAGGAGGCAGGAGTTTGAAGGTATTTTCTAAATAGATGATAAATTATAGCTATTAAAATGAAGTGAATGACAAATCTCAATGAATTATGTTTTACATAGCGGTTAAAATAATCCTACTTGAATTGTTGATTCTGAATTTCTAGTGAACTTGCATATTTTGGCCAGTGCTCTGTATTTCTCCTACATATACGACCTTATTTTACATGACGCCGTGTCACCATCTAAACCAGGGGCGTCAAACATTTTAGTTCAGAGGTCACAAACCAAACAATTATGGAAAACTAGAACAATTTCAACAAATCAAAATTTTAATTAAACTTCAAATACAGTGAAATATCCCCCCAAAAAAGTCCTATAACTGTTGCATTCTACACATTTTCACAAACCCACCCCGAAAGCATGCTTTTGCAGCTGATGCTAGTCTGCCCGACGGTGCCGTGTCATGTCCACTGTTAAGGAATTTGTAAAGAAAATAAATAGTTTTTTACAATGCGCTAGGTTTGTGGAGGATTAGAGCCTCTTGCGGGTCGGTTTTGGCCCAAGCGCCTTATGTTTGACAACCCCTGATCGAAAAACTCATGAAGAGGCGCCATTTCTGCACTTTGCTCTTCTGAAAACTGACGTATAATGATTTAAACTTTAAATGCTTAGTAAAGTTCTTTCCAGTTCTACCACAAAAAAAAAAAAAATCTGATTAACACCTGAATGCATCTTTTATGCCAACCAACAGGGAATCAAACAACATTTTTTTTAAAACTATATTGTAAACCATTATCCAAAAACAGACATTTGCTGAATCAGCAATATCAATAGTTTTGGTTCCGCTCTTGTATATTCAATATAACATCAATAAGAAGTCGTCCCCACTGGTACAATCATTGATAATCTTTACTGAGAATCAGTTTCACTGTACAAGCTGATATAAATATGCATCCATAAAACTGAGCATACAGTTAGTGTCCAGTAACTCAAAGACGAATATGCCAAAGCTGTACTCGAGGATTTCAAAGAGGGGGAGAAATGGAGAGAGAGGAAAAAAAAGATTTAACCACCAAATTATTCAAAACATCACAAATCAACAGAGAAATAGAAAGTCATGACATTGCTTCTGCCACACTAAATAGTACAAAAGAGCCCAGGCTGCAGTAACACTTGGCGGGAGGAGAGCAGGTGAGTGCAGGTTGAAGCCAGACTGGTTTTACTTGGCAAATTGATTGAAGTTCACGCGTCTCGCCAAGGAGAAAAAGAAGCAAAAACAGAAGTGTATTTACTACAAAACGTGAGCGAGTGAAGGGTTTTCTGGGAAAGTAGTAGTCTGAAGCTCCAAGGTTTAGTAGAAATGCTGCAAACTCGCTTCCTTTTAATCAACTTGGTGTGGAAACTTAATGAGCGGATGAATAAAGTAAGTTTCGTCACAGGGAGCATTTCTCAGAGAGAAGATGAGGCGTGAGCCAAATTGTAGCCGTCCAGACGTTACTGCAGCCGACCCGTCTCAGTCCCGGGCTTGAAAAGGCGTTCGGCGTCGGGAGGTCTCGGCCAAGGCTTCAGGTGGGAGAGGAAGATGGGGGGGGGGGAGGAGTGCAATCACTGGTCCGAGGGGGGAGGTGGAGCATGGAAAGGTGGGGACGGGTCAGTCACAAGGCTTCAAACAGGGAGGGTTTTTTTTTTTTTGGGGGGGGGGGGGGGGGGGGGGGAGGTCAAAGGTCAGGGGTATGTACAAAGGGAGTGTCGGCCTTTTACTGCCGACTCTTCAGGGATTCCACCAACCTGCAGGCCGAGAAAAAGCAAACAGTTCAGCCTCGGCAAACACAAAGAGGAGATAATTCAACGTGTCATAAAGTACCGGTAAACACAGAGCTGAGGCAAGCTACTTGGAGAGAGACCCTCACTTAAAGAGTTCACCCGCTTCCCTGAACACTTTTCGTCATCCGACCCATATTTGGACTGTCAAGTACAGCGGAGCCTACCACTCCATTCCTTCGTCCAGCCCCAGGCCCTTCAGGGCCGAGGTCTTGAAGATCTGCCACTTCCGGTCCTTGAGGGCGGGGAGGCCCAGAGCGTTGGCCACCTCGGTCGGTGTCATGGCCTGCTCCATGTCCTGCTTGTTGGCAAACACCATGAGGATCGCCTTCTTCAGCTCCTCTTCCTGCACAAATCCACACGAAGGCCAAATAAAACACTGACATTCAGGGAGAAGACTTCCAGGCGTCAGGAATCCGTTGGGTGCAGGCGAGTGACACCTGATGTGAAATATTTATATATGCAATCCCTTTACACTTTTACCTTGACAATCAGTGCATGTATGGAGAACTGGGACGTGGGAAGGTTTTTGAATACGTTTAGCTCGGGACTTAAGAAGAACTAATGGAAAAGGACACTTGTGTTTTCCCGACAAGGATTTCACGTGCAGAATTAAAATCCTGTGTTTGAGATGGAGAGCTGACTCCACCAACCTCCAACATGGCCACCAGCTCCGACTTGGAGATGCCCATCCTGTCGCGGTCGTTGCTGTCCACCACGTAGATGACTGCGTCTGTGTTGGAGTAGTAACACCGCCAGTAGGGCCTGTGGTTGTGAAAGAGCGAGAGAAGGGTTAATAAAGAGCCAGAGAGAGGTGATCATCAGCAATTCAAGCTTCTTCTTTTTTTTTTTTATAAAATGAGAATAACTGATGGAGAATTAAAGAACGGCAGTAAGTGTTTTACTAGATAAAGCAGTCGCTACATTGTTGTCATGAAACTGATCTCTTGAATTCTCCCTTTAAAAATCGCCAAAAAGTAGACCTTTGACTCGTTTGTGCTTTTAATTTGAAGGTTTTGTATGTCTGATCGTACGACCAATAATGTAGAAGAAGTCATGAGAAACTGAACATGCTTTTATCACATCATGATGAATAATGTCAGAATTTATTTTTCATGTATTAAATTATGATCATTATCAACTGTTTCTATGGAAAATCACATGTCTCGGGGCTTTTACCTAATACTCGTCTGTCCTCCCAGATCCCAAACCTGGAACTTCAAGTTCTTGTATGTGACCGTCTCCACGTTGAAGCCGATAGCTGGAGGAACAAACAAACAGAGTAAATCCAGAGACGCGAGACTTGTGAATTTCCCCTTCCAGCTCTGCAAATTATTCACTGTAACCTGGTGATGCTGGAGGTTTGAAATGAAGCCAGGAGATCTAGAGAACTAGAATACATAAAGTCGATTTCTTTTACGCATCAGTGAAACAAGCTGTTTCAGTTTAACTTTTCAAATTGTCTGCAGCTTTTTCCTGCAGTGTTTTGAGCCTCACTAGGATGAAACTAGAAGTTGTTTTGGCAGTCTCTGCTGAACTGAGCGATCCTGACATTTCACACCGGTGTGCTGTAGCTGGATTAAGATATTCTATAACAGCTAGTGGAACTTGCTCTTCTGCCAACCAGCTTCGCGTCTCTTTTGTCAAACCAGTCATGTGTCAAAGAGGAATGTGAAGCAGAGCAGTTTGTAATTGTTCGACTAAACTGCTGTAAGCAAACTTAAATGTTCAAAATGCCAGACTTTGATAAGCTTGAAGGGTTCAGAATGTGCTCATCAAACTGACTCGATCTATATCAAGCTTCCCATTTCGTCTCAAGGCAACTCAACATATTTCATCACATCCAAGATTATCTTTGAAGTCACTTCTGCAACTGTTGTAAGCACAAACAGGACAAGAGATGTATACAAAAATAAACCCGCACATGACTCAACGGGAGCCGTGTACAACAGAAACCCAGAAGAAAGTGGTACGTACTCGGAATTGTGGTGACAACCTCTCCAACCTGCAGCCTGTACAGAATTGTGGTTTTTCCCGCACCGTCCAAACCCAGGATTAAAATCCTCATCTCTCTGGTATTAAACAGACCACTGAAGAGGCTCAAGAAAACACCTGAAAAAAAGAAAAGAAAAGAGTGTGAGAAGTGCTTGGTAAAGAGACAGTGGCTTTAGAAAACACTTCTGATCATGAGCAGACATGCATATTCTTAGTTTGACAGCTGAAAGGATCCCCACCGTCTCCCATTTGCTTATCAGCTGTTGATTTCATTATTGAGTACAATAAAGACCGATAAGGGGAGCCGATCAACCACTTTACAAAAGCGCTGCCGCTATCTACGTGAGTTTGTAGCAATACAATAAAATGTTTCTTTAATGGTATACAGAAGACAAATTCAATACCTTTTTCACTCTGCAATATCTTGAACTACTTGGAAAACTCTGAAAAGGCACTTTTATGATATTCAGTGACAGCCTGTTAAAATACTTTGAACATGACTAAGGAAAAGCAACACCCTCGTAAAATAAGGGGCATGCTCTGATTACTTGTTTTAAATGGCTTCTTGTAGGCCGAAAGTCTGGGTACACCCACACATACATACTCTCCAGCATACCACAACAATAAGATCAACACCGAAAAGGCAACATGCACTGATTTCACATAAGATTGACAACGACGTTAACGTCAAATATAGAAGAGATATGTCCTCATACACCTCGATGATTTAATACTGGTTAGCTTAGCAACAGTAACAGTCATGTTGATATCAGAACTGGATTGGAGGTTGGTATATTTTATTACTTATGTCCTAATTGGCAATATGTATAACCGCAGGAAATAACTCGACGAGATGTAAAGCTTACACGCAAAACACCATAACGCCACGGCAGAAATTCACCATGTAAATAGCAACAGTTAGCCATTAGCCTAGCTGGCTGCAGTAGCATTGACGTTAACTAAAGAGGGCAGAGACGGGGGAGTAAATCGGTGTAAATCGCGTTATACACAGTTAAGTAGTATTGCGTTTTCTGCAGACTAAAAGTGGAGAAAAACAAACAACGTACCCATGTCGAAGGGACTGCGGTCTTTATTTCCCCAGCAGAAAGACAGGAGGCTCGGACAGAAATGCTCTTCCGTCTGGTTGACGTGTCGCTTGCCGACGTCATCACAATGTCTCGTGGAGTTCGCTGCGCAACATTCGCCACATATAAATTAATAGAAAAAAAGTTGAAACGATCTCGTAGCTATTTTAACTAACAACTTGAATAAACGTTTATGTTCAATACCTTTATTGGGTTTTACTCATATTTTGGTGCTTCAGAAATATAAAACGGTAATGCTGTAGAATAGAATATGAATAAAATATAAAACTATAAAATCTATAACAAACAGAATATCTATAACTCAATAGCCGGTATAATTATAAAATATGATTATTGACTATAAGAGAAGATTTTTTTTTCTTTATTGACCTTTTTCACGAAAGTGCGACTTGAGAAATTAACACAGATACTGTGGTGCAGGGTGCGTTCAAGAAGCCGAAGCAGACCCCCCGTTCACGAACGTTCAAAAGGAGTCGCTCTCCTCCAACGGGCTGTGACAATAAAGGAGTGGCGGTGTTGAACGCAACCCGCATCAGGCGAAGGAGTTGCCCTCTTTTAACAGCATCAAATTTATGAGCCGCAGACAACACAAAGATTTGAAACGCGTTAATGTAAAAGCACGATGCAGTGAGTACTTCCAGAGAACTTCTCGGTTTGTCCTGAGTTTTATTTTTTGTTTTGTTTTTTTTTTGGGGGGGGGTTTGCGGATGGACCTGGTGCCCCTCGGCGGAGGCATCATTTACAACCCGCGGTGAGACCGACGAGGCGGGACCGCTGACAGGATGGTGGAGCGGTCGGACCGAGCCCCTCTGCTGGACTGGGAGGAGGTTCCGTCCGCGGAGAAGCCTGGCGGTGCAGCCCCGGCGCCGCACGCCAGGGACCGGCTGGCTAGCCCCTCGAACAGCCGTGCCTTACTGGGATGCTCCGCGCCCGGGTTAGGGTGGAGCGGTGGAGGCGGCGGGGGACCGGGGGGTCCCGCTGCAGACGCCTCGCCCGCGACCTCCGTCACCCCGGCGGGCACGGACGGAGCGCTGCCCCCCGATTCAGACGAGCATCTCTCGGATTCAGGACCGGGGGAGGCGTCGCTGGAAGACAGGATGGTGAAATGGGAGGAGAAGGATCAGATTGTGTCTGTCTTTGTGGTTGCATTCAACACCAGATCAGGTGGGACATTACATGTGTGCTATTGTAAATATATGTAAAATAATATCATGCTCAGAGTCGTGTCTGATGCAGTCCATCCACGAGTGTGACGCCCTGGTCTGCAGACCTCTCTCCGACAGGTGTGGCTTTTTCTTCTTCTTTTTTTTTTTCCCGTCCCCCTGACCAGATCACAAGTTTACAGACATCATTAAAGGCCACGACGTCTGCTGGGGGGCAGATTACAGAGCCGACATGACTAAAATGTCAGGATGAGTTCAGCAATGGATCAATCAGCCGCTGGTTTCTGCAGAGCTCCTTCATACATTTTTAATAAGGTGCACATTTGAAGATGGGGTGAGACCCCCCATTAAACAGTTGCCAGCCAGGTTAAGTCACCCTGAGGGCTCATCACGCTCAAGAATAGTGAGACTTAAGGCTTCAGGCTTATCTTATCTTATCTTATCTTATCTTCAGTGTGCTGGAGAGAGCTTGGTGTCAATGCAGTGCAGGGTGGAGCTGGACACTTTATGGTTTTGCAGCATGTCTGGCTGACAGGAGCACAGGATGAGCAAAGGAATCGACACATCAACCTGCATGTATTCCTGCTTTGTGCAATCCATACAGTCGTATTGGATTTTAAGCTCCCCGATAAAGCTAAATCTATATGTTTGTTTAATTAAAGGCACTCTATGTAGGATTAATCTAATGCCACTCTTGTCCTCTGGGTGGCAGTATTGAGTCGCTATTCCTCAGAGTTTCAGTGGTTGGACTTTTACTGATCCTTACATTTTTTAGCACATGCTCAATGAATTAACCAGAGCAGGGATTCCCATGCATTCATCTTATACCCCTGCTTTATCTACAGCAAGGTGATGAGGAAGCTGACGATCCACCCAAACGGTTACACTAATCGCCAATCGACATTCACCAATTAATTAAGAACGTGTGGCCTCTAAGGACTTGCTTGAGCTTGAAAAAGAGTGTGAAAACCTTCCTTTGCATTGGAATAATTGAATCCAAGAACCCCCCCCCCCCCCAGGGATTAATAAATTACTTGACTCTGAATGACATATCGCATCCACAAGCACAAGTCGTGGCGTCACAAAGCAAAAACATCCGACTTAGTTTTGTGCCAACAAGCAAGGAGAAAGATGCACCCACACCGTTTAATAGTAGAGTTAAATCCTCACTGTCTGCTGCAGCTGTCGTAGAGACTGAAACGCTTGTTTGGTGTTCAGCTTCAGGTGTTTTGTGATCTCAGTTTGATGACCCATCAAGTGGCTTTTTTTTTTTTTGTTTTGTTTTTTTTTTCCCCCTCTGCACAAAGTCTGCAGACTGATTTTTGACTGATAGGAGTGAAACACACAGCGGCTGAGTCACACTCCGGTGTTTCTCTGCTCCCGTCAGACTGCGTTCGCCCAGCTGCCGCTCTCCCGTCAACTGACACATAATGAATTCACAAGAAATGAAGTCTGCGTGAAAAAAAAAAAAAAAAAAATTCAAAGGTATATAAATAAGATCTGTTCCTGCGTTGGTGTCTGGGGTTTATTATTGTCTGTCTGGCTGTGATAGGAAACATGCTGGAGTGGTGTCTGCCCAAAGATATGGACCTGGAGGGAGTGGAATTCAAAGCCATTGCCAGCGGCTCTCACCGCGTCAGCACAGACTTCATGTAAGTGCAAAATCCGAACGAGTCTTCAGCAAAGACGCAACAGAGCGACGGAAGCTTGTTTTAAGTATTAAAATGCGCCACCATGTCCCCGTCCTGGCAGTACCGAGCGATCCGCAAAGTGTTGCCTGGCCGAAAACAGGCGAGGGGAGAGAAGAAGAAGAAGAAGAAGAAAAAAAACTGCACAGCCATCTGGCAGTGTCTTTGCTTCTCGTGACTCATTGGCCTCATCTGTCTCCCTCTCCCCTCCACAGATACTTCCGGAAGGGCTGCTACTTTGGCCTCGCCTGTTTCGCCAACATGGTGGTGGAGAGCGCCGTGGAGCGCGGGGCGAGGATGAAGTCCGTGGGCATCCTGTCCACGTCGTACACCTTGCTCTACCGCTACATGGGCTTCCTGGAGCATCAGGTCCGGTAAGACGAGACTCTGAAGCAGAGCGGGCCCACGGCGGTCAGCTTTCACCTTTAAAGTAACTCCCGAATGTTTTTCACATTATAGGATGTTATCGTTACTATTATGATCCACATGCAATAAAATGTTTGTGTCTTATTAGACACTTTTTATTTGAATTATCCGGTGTTGATATCCAGTCTTTAACTGTGAATAATATTACATTTATTAACGCTTTACTGCTTCATCCAGTGCGCTGGAGCGTCTGTCGATCACTGAAAATTCGTGGTGAGATGACGTTTAAGTAGTTTACATGAAAATGATCACTTCTGTTACTTTTTTCATTTTATTTTGAGTATTTCTGCACATTTACAAACGAAAAACAAGTATTTCCATCCAGCTCACAGTCTGCTGTGTGTCACATTTTAAAGAATCCAGGATATCTTCATTTAATTCATTTTTTGCAAGTTTCAATAGCACCATTCAGACAAAAGACAACTGACGATTGCGTTCTAAAGAAATAAAGGAAATACATTAAAACAAGACGATTAAGGGGCATAAAAATGATGTTTCGTATTGTGGATGTGGAAAGAAATGAGAAAATGATTCAGCTTGCCTTTTTTTCATGTAAATATTCACAAAAAACAAGTTGTAATTGCAATGTAAAACTTATATTTTTTGATTTTTGTGAACTAAAACGCAGTTTGAGTTGTTTTCTCAATCTCTTCTTCTTTGGTAGAAATGGCTGGAGATGGATTACAATACTGCCGCCTGGGTGGGGTGGGGTGGAGTGGGGTGGGGTCACAGTGGGGCTTTGAGCTGAGCGCTGCCATCAGCATGCTCACAATAACGACTGCGGCTAATGAGACTCTTATTAGTTTTACAGATATTAAGTCATAAACTCAGGCAGCAGACTCCTGTCACACTTCCTCCTCGGTGGCTCGTTGAGCTCCTTCCTCTCGATGTGCTGCCTCTGTTTCTCCCCCCTCCTCCTCCGACTCCTCTTCCTCCGCCATAGTTCCCACACTCTGGCCCGTCCCGGCCTCCAGTCATGCAGCGATCACGCTTCGCGCTCATCATTCCCCGCGTAGCTCGCTCCACTTTCTCCCATCTGCTGACTGCTGTGGTCGGCGTCTCTCTCTTACATAAAGGACTCACTGTTTGGTCACAAGGTGATTAAGATATCGAGGAATTTATGGACACTTTCTCCTCTTTTCGCCCCCTTTCTTCACGTCTTCCTTCGCTTATTCTGTTATTTGTTTTCTCCTGGCATTCGCAGAGCAGAGAATTCATAAAATTTTGCAGGGAATTTTGTTAGTTATAGTATGGTATGGTGGTGCGTTTTGGGACCTAGATAAACAAATGTCAGCTTTAAAGTTGTAAATAACTGTAGAAACAAAATGCAGAGGTGACAAAGGTATAGAAGTCAATTTGTTTAAAAAAAAAAAAAAACTGGTAAAAGTTAAAGTACTGATTCAGTTGCTTCAAATGAGTAAATATAATAAAGTTCTGGTTCTGAACAAAAGTGGAAAGTAAAAGGAAATCCTTAACTTTCACAACACAATGAACTTCTTTTGCGATATCTTGAGCCCAGTTAAATCCAAATCCCTTCTCTGCCTGTATCTTAGTTTTAGCCATCAGCTTCAGTAGAATAATATAATTTAATATTAACAGAGAAAACATCTTGCAAAAATAATCTACTAATAAATAGAGGCGGTGTAGTAGTATGCTTGGGCGGGGCCCGGAACACCTTATTTTAACCAACTATTATTTATTACAGAATGAAAAAGAGCCAATAAATGGAAACGGAACAGTAAACTAAACATGGATAAATTAAGTTGACTCCAATAAAAGCAGGAAAATCATGTCAAATCATCGGCACCCATAAAGGAAACACAGTTTGTTCCACGCTAATCAAATATACTCACAGGCACCTAAGACATAGCAGCCTATATTTACTCACTCGCACATCCAGTTCTCCTTCAGGAGAGGGCGTGGCCTTCAGAGTAAGACAGGAGAGAGGGACTCTGTCATATCAGACAGAACAGCTCACAGGACTGTAAGAAAAGCAATTCAGAACCCACGTTTGACTGCACGAATGTCAAATCTCTGCAGTAGTTAATAGAATTTGTTTTGAATTGAATCGCTTAATGTCTGTACTGTTTGACGGTTGCATTACAAGACATTTTCAAATATGTTCCAAAGCTTTACATCAAATAACTGTTGGATCTGTTCGGTCTGCATTTGGGCAAATTAAATCTGTGAATTTGCTGGAAATTGACATCTTTTTTTTTCATTTCCAGTGATGTTTCCAAGCACTGGAATGTGAAATAAAACACTCCTCATTTACAGGTGTTACTTCTTTCCTTTTTTTTTTTTACTCATTTGCAGAATTAAATACACTGTCAAATGCAGAATCTGATGCCAAGAGATGGCGCTAATGACTTTATTCATGGTTGCAAATATCGCTGTTTTAAAATGTGAAGCGTTGAATCTTAATCTGTGCTTTTGAATGATTTGAGCACGAATAGCCAAATCTGTACGCCTTTCATTGTCTGTGGAAGAAAATGGGTCTGCTGGTGCCATGTATAAAAGAATGATTATTTGTTTTCTCCTCTAATATATATATATTCAACTTATCAACTCGATATGTTTATGAACACCAGAAGAAAGTCTCAATCATTTTTTGGTTGCACTAAAATATAATTCCCTACTTAATGTTTACCATACATACTTTCTTCCAAGCTTAACTCTAGCTTCAGTCAAGTCTCTCCAATCTCAAAACACAAAAATAAATGTTTGGATTGTCTGCATTGCATTGGCATTTTGTTTTCTTTTGTTTTTCGCTCTGCATTTATCACAAATCATAGCCTGCGAATGATTCAAATTGTGATATTTGAGTGTTATTTTCATTTTTATTCAATCCCAGGTCGTGTTGACAGTCTGCAGTCCAGATTCCTGTTAGGACGGGTTGGAAAGAGCTCCGTCAGAGCACTGGATAATTGAAAGACTATAAGGACTTTCACGACGAGTGATCAAACCACAATATCCCCTCGCACGCTGGATTAATAATAAAGTATAAATATCCTGCGAGATGGAGGTGGCCACAGGGCTGGAGCTAATATTAAAGCGGCCGTTTCCCGGCTACAGACGAGTTAATTTGTAGAACAAAGAGCAGCAGCAGATCAGCTGTTTCCCAGCTCTGCATTAATTAGTGAACATTAACCCCTCGTGTCCCACTTTTACACTTCATCTTGTCCCCCACCCCCCACCCCCCACTGTCCTCATTTACTCTACGGTGTGATTGTTTACTTGTCCGAGGAGAGCCGGAGGTGCGCGTGCATACGGGCGGCGTGTGAAAAGGCAGCGGTTGCCATGTGCACAGCGGGACGCTGCTGCTGGACCGAGCACCAGGCGTAAGCCCGAGCTTGCAGGCTGTGTGAAATTCACACGTGTGAAATGTAATAAGTGGCGCCATTGTGTCTTGTGGGATCCTACCAGCCGTGGTGACATGCTGGTGTTACAGTGTATTATGTTGTAGCTGCAACTTCCTATGTGCATCGTGCGTGTTCGGTGAAGCCCGAGGGCCAAACCCCCGGGCCGCAAGGGGCTCCGTTCTGTCAAAACCACCGAGCAAATCGGTGACAATTTCAAAGAAAACGGCAAGTTATTTGGACATTTCGCTGTATTTTGCACTAGGTTTCATTAGGATTGACTTTATGTTGAGATTGTAGTCATTTTTGATAGTAATTATTTGTTTTTTTTTTGCAAAAATCTCAACATTTCCATCACGTATACTCTGCACCACAACATCGAAAAACACTTTGATGTTTAAATATAAAACTCATGGCACTATTCTCTCGAGATAAAATAAAGCCGAATGTGTCCCTGAGCTAAAACGTGTCTGACACCTCTGCTTTATATTGTTCATATTTCATTAAATAGCTTTGTTGAATTTGTCCTCCAAATGTTGTTTATATTTTCCCTGTACGAAAAAGAAATATCGGCAAAAAGAAAACCTTTAAAAAAAAAAAAAAATCTAACAAAAAGGTGTTTTATAACTTCTATTGATGTCGCTTCTATCTCCAGCCTCCAGCTTCAGTCCCCAGGACACTACTCTCCCCTGGAGGCCTTCTACGAGGACAAGAGAGCACTACTGCCCCCCAGTGGAGACGGTGTGGTTACTGCTTGTCCAGCAAACGCCTGGGGTGCTGCAATCAACCACTGCATGCACCCTGAGATGAAGGTGGGAGAGGCGTTTGCACTTTGAGAAGTACATGTTGACGTTAGGAGAACCTTTGGATGATCTCGTTGTTTTTTATAGTTTCTCGCTCCGGTCGATATTTTAGTGCCACATAATGCGTGTGCGTGTGTGTGTGAGTTTTTTTCCCCCTCAATTACGTTTCATGTTTCTCCCATGTGGACCAGATCACCCACCCTGCAGGCTGCATGTCTCAGTTCATCCGCTTCTTCGGGGAGCAGATCATGGTCCTGTGGAAACTGGCTCTCCTCCGCCGGCGCATCCTCATCTTTTCCCCTCCCCCGGTGGGAGTCGTCTGCTACAGGGGTGAGGGACACCTTGTTGGAAAACGCTAAACATTTCAAACCAGGGGTTGTCAAACATGGGGCCCGTCGGCCAAATCACTAAGAAAACATTGATTTTATTCACATTAGTAAAATATGCAAATCTACATCTTTTAATAATGTCTTCCGCGACGATGGTCGTCTCTTTTCTAATTACTCCACCTCCACCTTTTTTTTTTTTTTTTTTTAACCTCTTAGTGTACTGCTGCTGCTGCCTGGCGAACATCTCCATCCCCGGCGTCGGCGTGGCCGTGCCCGAGTTCCGGCCTTTCTTTTACGTCAACGTCGCCGACATCAGCGCCCTGGAGAACGAGCTGTCCTACGTAGCATGTGAGTGGCCGCTCCACACGTCGACTCCCGCCAGGCTGGAATTTTTTAGACCCCCCCCCGATGGATTATATTCTGCACATTCCTGCGTGTTTCAGGCACTACCGAGAAGATCTTCGAGGAGAAGAAGGATCTGTACGACGTGTACGTAGACAATCAGAATGTGAAGACCTACAGGGACGGTTTGAAGCCGTTGCTCCGCCTCAGTACTGCCGACCGGGAGAAGTATCGCAAGCTCACTGAGCAGAGGTGAGGCTGTCGAAACATAAAGGCCGGCTGTACGTTTTAGATGGAAAATTATAGTGTGCAGTGGTTTTGGTGGTTTCGCCCTCAGTGGAGCTTTTCTGTGTGTTTCTACTTGCAGACCAAAAACGGGCCTTTAAGGTTAACTGGTCACTTTAAAATTCACTGTACTCATGAATATGTGTATGAGATTGTCTGTTGGATTGCTGACATGTCCAGGATGTAGTTCGCCTTCCCTCATAGTCAGCTAGGATCAGCTCCAGCCACACAACACTAATTCTGCATAGAAAAGGATGAGATGGATGAAAAGATGCTTTTAGGTCATCATGAAGGTCTGTTATCCAATATATTTTTGTAAGTCTATTTTTATTCATTTATTTCAGTGTTATTCGCAGGATTTGTATGGAACAGATTTTGTTCTACAAGAAACCTAATTAAAATTTTGAGAACAGATAGTCACAAATTAATTCATATTAGTTTGGAATAAATCAGAATTCAAATGAATATGAAATTTCCAGTCTGCCATTCTATTTCACTGTTTGAAATTAAAATCTTTTGATATAGAATTAAAAAAAAAAAAAAAAAAAAAAAATTCCGCTTGTTAAAGTTATGCATCATATCAACATATATTCTCAGATTAAATGGACTCCCTTCATATTCACATCTTCAGTAGTACCAAAGACTTTTATTCTGTAAGTTTCCAGGTTTTCCACCTCCGATGAGTGCTGCTTGGGTTTAGTGTCTTGCTCAAGGACACTTCAACTTACAGGCTGGATAGAATTGAGAACCAAACCATCAACCTGGGATTGGTAGACAACTACTCTTATGTTCTGTTTTGTTTTTAGAAACTTTAAGTTGAATAAAGTTTTGGGGACAATAATTTAGCACTGTGATCTACATTCGGGGAGAAAATAAAGCATCAATTAATATTTTCAAAATACAAACATTTCCCAGTTGGAGTGAATGTGAATGGAGTGAAATGGAGTGATCCTGATTCTGAATGTGCGTGTTGAGTGATGGAGGCAGGTGAGAAATGAGCACAGACAGGCTGGAGGCAAACTGGTCACAGCAAGAGTGAAAAGATGTGGTTTGGAGTCAGGCCAGAGATGAAGAGGTGGAGGTTTTCATCGGCCGTGATCAGAAAGAGGAAGAGATCAGAGACGCAGCTCAGATTGAGAAGTTCAGAGACAAAGAGGCCAGGTTGAGATGCGGGATGCAGGTTGAGGTATGGGAAGAAGGAGAAACCACTTATCACAGGAAAAAAAAAAACAGGAGCAAAACCGGGCATTCTAATTTAACAAAATAGCCAGTCTACTTGTAATGTTTTTAAAAAAGAAACATCGAAACCCGTGATAACCGTGTGATTCGACAGGTTCCTAGATTCTCAGATCCTGCAGTGAAACCAAAAAAAAAAAAAGCCACTTCCCATAAGTCTAACTTGAGTTCCACGCTTGTTGCTCGTAGGCAGATGTTGCTGTACTCGCAGGAGGAGAACGGAGACTGCGTGTCCAGTGAAGAGGATCTCTTTATTCTGTGAGTACACGTCGATTAATTAAGCCACATGTGAAGCCGTAGCGAATGATTAACCGCTGAACCCAGAGCAGGAACGTCTTTTTTTTTTTTTTTTTTAATCTGGGAAAGAACAGTCTGCACAGTGACGGCTTAATGCTTGAGTTAATGAAGCTGGCTGGAATTCTCTAATTGCATGATGCAGTCAAGATTGCTGATATTAAACAGAATAAATTCAAGGGGGGGAACTTCTTAAATGTTCCCGCAGGTTTTTCCTGGAGCAGAACAACAGGATTTTCCAGACACTCAGCGAGGTGGCGGGGAGCCCCGACCCCATGGTGACCCAGGAGAGCGTGAGGGCCATGGGCCTGGATCCGCATGGAGACAGGCTCTTCCTGCTGCACCTGCTGGAAATCTACGGCTACGACACGCTGCTGGTGTCGGAGCAGCTCTGCTGCAGCTGAGAGACGCGCTGGGATGGCTTCTCACGGGGTTATAGTCAAGCGAAGGCCGCGAACTGTGAGCGCCGCCCTGCTGGAGCCTTCACACTCTGTGGAGAACCTTTCTGTTGTGTAAATCCACGTGCTGCTTTTCTCTGCTGCGGTTCTGCTCCTTTACAGCGGCAACTCTCCCCGTATGAAGATGGATCCTCAAACCTCTGGTTGGGATAAAGACGAGTGAAACAAAACTATAAAGTGGACCAAAACTCAATGGGGCATCCAGTTTAAGTGATTTTCAATGAAAACTTGTGCTGAAAATCAATATGTATGAAAGAGAGGAAGACTACATGTAAATAGTCTCCACCCCCCCCTCCCCCCATATAGCTGTTTTTATGTTCCAGGTATGATTATAGAGCCCAAACTCTCTCGCTCTCCTTTTATCAAGTGCTGGATTCAACCATCCAATTGTTTCAAGCCTCTGTCAAAATCAGGGCCTCGTTTTTATCTATATATATGTATATATATATATATCTTTACCAACAGGTCAAACTGCCTTCGTCTCAAAGAGAGCCATGTCTGTACTCATCTTAGTTTAGGTAGTATGTATATCGACACACAAAGAGGAACATTCAAATTGCTTATTTGCACCCAAGCTTCACATCGTTTTTAGTTTATCTAAAAGTAAACAGACGTCATTATTAATCATTTGTTTTTGATGGATTCAGTGAATTTAATACCTTTTAAGCTTTTTGTGCATTTTGAAGACAAACCCAAGTGGCAAATTGGTGCTTCTGTGCTGCAGCAATGTCTTGAGTTCATCCATAAAACAAAGAAAAAACTATCACTGGTATTTTTGTAACTTACATGTCAAACCTTAACGTATGAAATGAGATGTTTAATCGTGTTGCAGAGACAGAATCTTTACTTAAATCCACAAATATTTAAATTTAGACTCTAAAAGCGTGTTAATGCAGCTTTAAGCATTTTGTCAATGTGAAGCTTCCTCTACATACAGTATGGGGGCAATCATCTTTATGACTACATTAAAATGTGCTGGAATTTATTTTTTTTTAAATCTCTGAATCAGGGATTCTCTTTAGTTTTTAACTTAAAGTTGTTTTAACTTGGTTTTTGTGCAATCATTTAACACTAATCATGCTGTGAAAAGTGATCACCCTCCTTTCACCTTCATGTTGTTGTACCTTCCCCGCCCCACAAAACAAGTTCAACCTGGTGCTTTGGTTTCTCTGTGCTGCAGACGTTAAACACAATGGGATGTATACTGGTACCGAAAGCTTTTTTTTTTTTTTTAACTGTGATTTTTAGTATTCCATGTTGTTTAGCTGTGAACTGTGAAGGTGTAAATATACATTACTGTATTATTCCTCTCTAGAAATGGGATCAGTCGAATGTGTTTTCTAAATGTTTTCTCACGATCTCAGAGAACCTCTTCGTGTTACACTGGAAATCTTGTGCAATCCCGTCTGTCTGCTGTAAGAAGAAAACCAACCCCCCCCCCCCCCCCACCTGTTGGATCACATGGCACCTTAGCACTCGTGTGCAGAGCTGAAGCGAGCGTCGTAGCTGGAGGGATAGCCCCGACTCACATTAAAACATCTTCACTTTATTGAATTTACTGTAAACCATTTCAGAAATAAAGTGCTCCATCACTTGTGAATAAAACTATCGTCCGTCTGAATATTGTGCTTTATATTCCCGCATTTAAACTGTCCATTGGATTCATTTGGCTTATTTACAGAGCCCCCCCCCCCCCCCCCCCCGCATCATTCAGGACTGAAGCCATTCATGACAGGCCTGGATGCGGCGGTGGTGCCGTTCTCCGAGACGGACCCCGAGCACGCCGCTCTCAGAACAGTGAGCCAGCTCTGCTTCAGGTCTGAACTTTCGCAGGAGAAAGTGTGGGTGGTTTTGGAACGGCTCAGGCAGAACGACGGCCGACCCTGCAGCTCCGGGGGAGAAGCGTCGACATGGCAGCCCAGCAGAGGGACGGAGATCAGAGGCTTCACATCCTGCAAAGACGAGACCAAAGTAAGTGGATTCTAAAGTTAAATCTTCTGACATGAATTTCACCCGACAAAATATAACATTTGATTTTGTGGTGCGGTGTGAAACATTACTGCCATATTAACTTTTATGCTTTTCTTAAGGCCTTGGGTTTACACAAGGGGAGTCAAACTTACCAATGGCATTCTCATGTTGACAAGGACATTTGTCCAACACAACAATTTAACTGTATTATACATTTATCTTGCCCGATTAAAGGTTGACCAAAATTTTAAACCAAAAATTGATAGTTTAAATTGAGAGGTTTGCCTCCTCTGCACCCATCAGTCATCTGAAAAACTCTTCTTTCATAATCAGTTTGTGCAACCGATTGCAAAACGGTCATTCACAGTCTGGAGCATTTCTCTGTTTTCCCCCCACAACATGGACGCATAACAGACTGACTCCAATATTGACCTTTTTGAAGGACTATGGCAACAACACTACAAGCTTCTGCTTTACTCAAAACAACCCAATCATGTCACTCCTGACATATTTAACACGCATACATATAACTATAATGCCAAGACAAACATTCGTAAGCTGAACTTATGTACAAAGCCAGATATTGAAAGTCAAAATTGCCTTTAAAAAGAATCCGAAACTCAAATTTCTACAGCTTTAAAATCTAAATACACCCCGTCACTTCTTGTGAAAAGGGAGCATACACTGGTTTGTATGAACGTTGCTTCACATCGTTTCTAACCTTTGGGAACGCGTACAGGTGAAGGACTGGAGGTTCAGTCTGGGTGACGACAGACCACAGTCTGTGACAGATCGTTGGATTGTCACCATAAAGCAGGAAGCCACTCATCACACAGTCACTGGACCCTGGGGACGTTTCGGACTGGGACGACACACAAGAGAAGAAATAGTCACAGCTTGCCCCCTTTGGTATGCAACAGAATTCCTTGACTTCACTACAAAGCATACAAAGCTCACCTCCAGTACTCGCCTCTTCTTTTCATCCAGCCTGTCTCCTCTCTGGCCGGTCAGAACGGAGTAACAATCTTTACATACTTTGTTCAGCCTGTTACCGTCATACTCCAAAGCCACTTTATTGTCAGAGCACTTCCAGCACACCACCTGAGGAAGCAGACGGAGCCACATCTCTCACATCTGTTTGGGGTCCGTGCTCTGCAGCTCATCTGGTTACTCACGAAGCCGCAGGCCCGGCAGTGATGCCTCCTCCTGGTGAGCGCGTTGAAAGGCTCCGTGCACGTCATGCAATGGGTCACCTCGTTGTCCCGGATCCAACGCGGGGCTCGCCGACCAAGTTCTTCACTCTGTTCAACAACATTCTTACTGTCGATTTTAAGTTGCATTAAATCACTTCTTGCAATTCAGATTCTCAGAATATGATCCATTTTACTTGGTCTTCCACGCTCATCTCCTTCGAGGCCAATTTGAAGGTTTCGTTTTTCTTCTGAAACTCGTCTATGGCCTTCTGGATCACCTAGAGATTAAACTCTTTAGAAGCCGGCACAATGGAAAACCTTTCATGAGTTGCAGAGCAATGAAAAATCCACATTTACCTTTATCCACTCGTCTCGCTCTTGTTCAGAGCTGGAAACATAATCACAGGTTACATGGCGATCTAAATGCATGTATGCTAATGTCAGGTGGGAATAAAATTGTCTAGAACAGATTTTCAAGCCATTTTATAATCTTCTAATAATCAAATTGCTATGTAACATGATGTCAGACACACTTGGCCTGCAGCTCAAGGATCCTCTCCTTTCCAGAGACCTGGAAGGTGTAGGGGTGGTCTTCGTTGGTGGTCTGCTGCACCTGCATGCCCTCTATTCCGATCCTGCAGCGGACCGTAAACCGCTGCCCGACCAGGCTGAACCGCGGAGAACAGCACAGCAGAAAGTTGTTGAACTGTGGACACAAAGTTATTTAGCATGATCTCAAATGTTCCTCCACTTCCAGTGCATCATTAACAGATTGTTTATCTGTTCTGACCAGGAACAGGTGTCTCTCCATGGCTGAGGTGTTCCTGGCAGCGAGCTTGAGCAGACGACCTTCCCGAAGGAATTCGTTGGCCGGGTTCACCACTTCCTCTTCTCCGACCATCTCGTAGATCTCCACCAGCCGTTTCAGGCTCTCCTACGTGGCGAAAGATCCACACTCAAAAGAATCCGTGCAGGCACAGAAGTAAAACTCTACAGTCTATATTAACTTTACACACTGACAAATGGTGAATTTCCTTCAGAACAGGTGGTGAGTGAGATGGTGTGAAAACTTACATTCTTGCGGATGGCGCTGTTCGAGTGTGTGGCTGCCATGGAAATGGTCTGCAGGGATTCTGGAGAAAGAGAAACAGCAAAGCACTTTAAACAACATCAAAGATAGTGGTGTGCTGATACGTTATTCCTGCGTCACTAATCTGTCCGCCGCATAGAAAGAAGACGGAAATGTTAAGCCGGACACTTTACTTTGAGCGAGCTCGTAGTCTGGGTTCTCCTCGGGTAACTTCTTCAGGTAATCCTTCAGCAGCATCTCGTAGCGCGGGACCCTCTGGACGGGCTCCAGCATGTGGTGCTGCAGGGTGAGGCTGCCGCACACCTCCCGACTCTAAAACAGAACATCGCACGGTTACACTTTGCGCAACAATGTATTTCACCCCCCAGCTGAGCATTTCTCACCTGAATATCCTGGATGATGTTCCTGAAGGCAGAAGAGCGGTCGGTCCATGTCCGCACCAGCTCCATGGCCTGGTCAAAGTTCCTCACATAGTCGGCGTACATCCTCAGGAAGGGAGCATGCTGCAGCAGAACTTTACCCAGACCTGGACTCTCACTCCTCCGTTTGGTAAAATCGGTAGGGTCAAAGGTTACTCAAGCTATGCAGGACTTGATGTGGGTGTTTCACAGTTAGATTCCAATGTTTAGCGTGTAATTCTCACAAATTTAGCGCATTTCTCTATGTTGGTTTAGACTTGCAACCATTTCAAAAGAAAATAAATAGTAAGTTTAACCAATGTCAACAATATTGTGAGCGCAATCAACAATGGTAACTGACAACTCCTCACATCTGTGGTAAACACCTGGTTAAAATTCACAAAAGACTAACGCAGTAAGAACTTTGTCACCACATTTCTACAGACCTTGACAATATAGTCAGCTTTGGGAATATTCTCTCGTTGGACCCAAAGTGTAAAGATAAACAATCTGTACTGTTCTTATATTTTGTATTCAGTGAAGAGTTCCGTCCCTACAGTCAGTGCATTTTGAAATAAATCACCCAATTCTTCCAATTTTTTTTTTTTGCCGGCAATAAAGATAATGTAGTCAATCTTTTACAGAAATCCAATGAGAAATATATCCAATTCCTGCACTTGAAATAGAGTCGATGTTTAGCAAGAATATCCATTTTAAAACACTGAATTTATTCTGATTGAATTGTTTAAATGGCCTTATCCAATTTATCTGCACTCTGGGATTGAAAAGCTCCATTTCCAATTATTTTGATGAGTGCGCTTTAAAAGCTGATCCTTTAAGCAGCTTTCAAAATGTCTAGAGGGTTGAAATTCCCCCACTTTCAATGAGTTTCCCATAAAGGGTGCCTTGTGAGTCTGTATTAGTTTGGTGTGACAGGAGAATTGACAATTCTGAAGGATGCTGCCAGCAAAAGAGAGATTTCTCACCGTGATCCAATTTGCAAAAGGCCTGCTTGTGCCAGTATTTTGTCAGAATGAATTTAAGACTGCGTCGCCGCCTCTCCGAGTTCTATTTCAATTGCCCACCGCTGAGTGTTGATTCAATCAAGGAACCCAGCGGCTGTTGCATTCTGGAGTGTAATGAGCAGGGAAATTGAGCTGCTCACCAGTGGCAGATGCATTTCTCCAGGTCGGGCAGCAGGAACTCGCTGTGGAAGGAGTAGATGGAGGAAATGTTGGAGAAGATATTTCTTATCACTTCCGGGGGAAATGAGCCCCGGCCTGCCTCCTCTGTTAGCCGTGAAGAAAACACCTGAGAAGCAGATCGGAGAGGCAAAAAATGTTTTCAGCTTTACAGCCTGAGATCCTCCATCGCTGACAAGCGTCTCACCATTACCTGGTCGAGGAGGTGAAGACGGGCTACATAGGACCGTTCAGTCTGCAGGAGTTCATTGGCTATTTTGTACAATTTGTCTTCTGCGTTTCCTTCATCTTGTATCTCTTCTCCTCCTCCTCCTCCTCCTCCTGCCTCCCTCTGCTCATCTTGATGACCTCCAGGCATCTCGTGAATCAGTTCTTCTCCTGTAGGAACGTTAGTCCACCGGCAGGAAAATCTGGAGCCATGTCTTGTCCGGATGTTGCCTTCCTCAGTTTTGTTATTTATTCCGTTGGATTTAAATACTTGCAGATCTTCTCCCGGCACCACGCCGTTCAGCTGTCCCAGGGAAAGCTTGGGCCCACCGGGAGATAGATGGTTTGAGTTGGGCGATTGCATCGACTTCAAAGGAGAGCGTCCAACTTTTTCAGAGGGAATCCTAAAGAAACAGCGTGATTTATAGGGGAATTGCATTAGAATTGTTGTTTCTGAATATGGATTGAATTACTAAAGGTGCTTTAATTGAACAACTTGAAGACCCTACCTGGTCTCGTCCATGTAAACAATCAGATCAGGCACACTCAAAGACTTCCCCACACTCTTTTCCTGCCTTTCCATCCAGTCATTTGGGATTCTGTGCAGTCCCAGCCAGGACTTGGAGTCCTTGGCAGGGATGTGGCTGCCCACCCTCGCCTGAATTGGACTTGGTGTCCTCAGTTTTCCCATCAGAGGGCTCTGGTTCCTCTGGGACAGCTTAGCAGGACTGTGGCCTCCTTCCCTCAGCGGGCTACAGCTCAGAATGCCTCGCTTGCCGGGACTTGGCGATCCCAAAACTGCGCCGCCTGTATGATTTGGTGTCCGCTGAGACTGTGTGGAAAGGCTAATCTGTGTGTCATTCAGCAAAAAACTAACAGGAACAACTGGAATTGGGGTGTTGTGGCAAATCTGAGTAAGGTTGACACAAGAAACGGAGGCTCCATAACCTCTACTAGGAGTCTTATCTGGCTTATTTTCTTTAACTCGGTGAGTTAAAAGTTTTCCAATAAAAGGACTGCTGACTCGACATTCTGTCCTTTGCAGGCTCTGGAGGTGAGCTGGTTTAGGAGGCACTGCAATGAAATAAACATGTATTCATTTGCAAAACGGTTGTTTAAAAGATTGACAAAATGTACCACTTTATAGATTGGATTGCAATATTTATTTTTTGGTGCAAGATTTCAGCCTACCTTGCGGTTTCAAAGGCGATCTCTTTGCTGAAGTTTTGTCATATTTTGCTTCACCAACGTTACAGATTGCTTTAAAACCACAGGTGCCGTCACGCACACGCTCTCTTGTGTACGAGCCACTCACTCCACTTCTCACATCTGAAAAGGAAACACAGGATTACTCGACATACACACACGCAGTGCATCAAATATCAAGCTGTAAAAAATTATTAACTATAATAAATAATTTAATGCTTTCATGTATTTTTATTTTGAACCCACTGAAGGGTCATCTGTGTGGCGAAACCATTTTGCCGAGTGTTCGGAAACTGCCTACGACATGTCTACACAATGTCAATGGTATGATTCAGGATCTACTTCCTTTTCTCAGCCCTCGACTTTTACTAATTCCGTTACATACACGGAAAAAACTTGAAAGTGGTGTAAATCACTCTTAGCTGAGCTATGTTAACACCCCCCCATTTTTCCCCCTCTGTTCTTTAGTAACAAACTTGTACATTAATAATTTTAAAACTCTTAGCTTTCTCAAACCGTACAATTAGTAAATGACCTCACTTTTTTTTCTGGTAAAGATAAGAGATTCAAGTAGCTATTGAGCAGACCTGCATAATATTCTGGGAGAATTTGATTGAATTCTTACTTACAGAATCTCTTCAGGTCAGCTATAATCCTGGGACGTCTCCTTTAAATAATACCCTGCATTTACCATTCCATAGTGGATTTAAGCCAAGGCTCTGACCTCGTCAATCCAAAGAGTGGATTTATGTCTGTATTATACTTGCATTCGTGTTCAATTTCTTCAAATATCACAAAGGTTATACTGAGCTTGAGCTACCCTAATCCTCCCTCACCACAGGGAAAAAGAAAGCCCTTATTCTCACACTATATTGTTGCACCTTACTTCTCCTATACTGTACACAATAGGGCTCTTACAAGGTTTCTAATGATTAGAGACCCCAGAAATGTTATTCTTTTAACATAAGGCACCGTGCATTTGGAGCAATTGTACCTTGTACATAAGGAATTACTGTCAAGATATAATTGTTTTGTTCAAAACACGCGTTTGTCTACATTTGTGTCTTAGCAGCAGATCACATTATGACCAATTCATGCAAAACACCAAGAAATTGCATATATATTTGTTATACCTGTATATACTAAAGACTTTTGTGTTTTACTGGTATGACCACTCCAGGTCTTATCTTTTGCATGTGACCGCAATGACTACATTTCTCACGGTGGAGCAATGTGTGTGTGTGTGAGCTTTAAAATCTAAATCAAAGTTTGCCCAAAGGAAGAAAAACAAATGCCAAGTCATTGCTATGCAGAATCTGCACAGTTGATGCTGGCAATAGATTGCTTTTCCAACAATTTTATGAAAATCCCTGAAGAAAAAATATACAATCAAAAACACACTGTACATTAATACTCGACAGCATGTGATGTTTTCCATTTCCAAATTATGTAACAAGTTTTCTTACCTGCAGTTCATATCCAAATTAATTCTCGTCCATTTGTTGTACTAGAGCGTAAATCTTTTTAGTTCCCTGGCTTGGCTGGAGTTTCACAGATTGGTCAGATGCGTGGAAAGAGCGAAAGCCTACTTTCCTCTGTGTAATAGTTCTGCTTTCTCACTTCTGTTTATTTCTACACAGTCGAGCCTTTTCCTGATTTGTGTGGTGCCCAATAGGCTGCAAGGCACAGTTAAAGACTTCTACCTTCACTATAAAGCACAACAACGTGTAGAAAGCAATGCATCTACATCTGACCAGAAGTGGATCCAAACATGACTATATCAACATAATTTGGCAATTTATCTTTTTTTTTTTTTTTTATGTTGTGGAAATATTTTGGTTTTGCTGTCATCTCTAAGCTAAACAATCTTAAGGTCTTTATCAAGTAAATTGCTTTATTTGGTGACTCCTCACATATTTATAATCTATGTATAGTCAAAAACACAGGATTTTGTAAAACAGAGAAATAAGTGCTGCTGTTTTGACCATTGCTTTAGTCATACATTTCTTCCTCCCAGAGAGGGGCATGATTGAAAATGGTGCTACTTGCATGAAACAGGAGAAAGTGGCTGTATGACTACTTACAAATAAACCATAAGGGCTCAATTCTACATTCTACTTGAGGTGCTTTTTGGGATCCATCATATGGTTCTAAAATTGTGCATTTTTTTTCAGAAGTTCAGTCAGTAAATTATCCAATTTAGAGAGTTTTTCCTCAGTTAAATGTCCAACTCATCTTTATTTATATAGCGATTTAAAGCGATCACTTTGAACTAAATTGCTAAATGCATGGAATCAATGATTTAATCAATGGCTCATCAAGTGCACATAGTGACAGCGTGTTGGTACACTGGCATTGGGACGTTCAATTTCAAATAAATAAATAAATGCGTTCCATTTGCAAAAACGATATTGTCATTTCACGAAAAGTAACATTGGACTTGCTTGTGTCATCAGAGCCTGGGTGGTACTGTTGAATCCTGCAGCTGACTGTACAATTGGAGCAGACATACTTCTAAAACAAATAGTCCTGCTGCAGCAAGGGGACAGTGAGCCTTTGTGCACGAGCTTCTATGTGTACGTGTGTGAGACGGAGACGGAGAGAGAGAGACATTCCCCCAAATGGGTTCAAGAGAAGGAGGCAAAGTCCAGGCTGAATCAGGAAAAGGAGATTTTACTGCAGTAATCCAGCCAGCTTAGATGTCAAATATTTCTGGAAAAGCCCTTCCAATACATGCACTCATGCACAGGCATTATAGTCACAAGCTGGCAGGAAAAAAAGCAAAATAGCGTTTACGTAATGTAAGCCATGCACATTCGGGAGATGCAACACCTTTACCTGCTGCCCTGGTCACTTTGTTACATGTCAAAACTACTTTTAACTGAAGTCAATGTTTATTCTTTCTATTGCACGTTGCAAGTGGTGGGGGGAAAAAACACGAGGATGGCTTATAACATATAAATAATGAATCTAAGGTTCGCTTTGGACCTTTAAACTCATGCATATGATCATCAGTGTCATTCTGAGTGAAATCCGAGTAAAGATTGTCCTCACCTGAGTCCCTGCAGTCCCCCACTGCCACTTTCCGTCTCACCGCCACCCTCCTGAACTCCTCCGCCTCCCGGCCGCTCTTCAGATTCACGCTGTTCCTCTTCGTCAGGTCAAACATTTCAGTTTCAGCCCGAGACCGCAGCTTCTCCCAAAAGCTCTGAACGGGAGAGGAACCGGGGAAAGACAACAAGGTTTTCCCAGAGACTCCGCTGCTCACTTTGCCCAATGATTAGCCACGCTAATCAGCTGGCGGTAAGCTCCGCCTCCAATTAAAGTCTCCACGCGCCAAGTGACGAGCCCACCGGAGGACCAATCGTCTTCAGTCAAAATCAAACCGTCGCCCAAAAGTATCATCCTTCACGTTCTTACTCCAACACAAAGATGATAAAAGTGACTATGCTGAAGCCTGTGGCCATAAAATAGAATAAATGTACTTTTTTTTTTTTTTTATGAAATGAGGATTTGCATGTATTCTACAAGCCAAAAACACAAACAATCAAATTAAATGGTCGTAATAACTGAATTCGGTGATGAAACCACTTTCTACGGTGCATTTAAATACACCTGTTTACCTCTGACTTGAAAAATACGTTCAGCTTAACAGAAAAGATCAAATTCAAATAGCATCACTCATCCCTTGCGACGCTACAAATTTATTCGTGTTATATTGCCTGATACATATTTTATTATAGGCACATCCTGCACTATACACGTGAACATACTCCATGTCTGTAAGGTCAGTTTCACATTAAACCAGCAGAGGTCGGTATTTGTCAATTTTATAGCTGTTCCGCGAACTCCACTTCTATCGAGTGGGGTCTGGATAAACAGGGTACACCCTGTACGGGTCACCACGGGACAAACAGCGACGCACACCCCCGGAGGTGGAGAGTCTCTGCAGAACCAGGTGCAGAGGCTCAGACTTTCTGCTGTTCCAGTTGGGGATCCTGCAGGAAGGTCGAGAGACAGAACACATTGCAAGAGAGAGAGAATAATAATAATAATGACATGTGATTGTGAAACATGGGGGGCGAGGAAGGAAAGAAGCTCGATTTGTTAAAGCAGTTACAGCAGCTTCACTGGAAAATGGCCCAGGGTATCTAGTCAAGTCCTTTATTTATCACCATTATACACACTGTAAAGTTCTTAGTACTTGCTCCACACCGATCTGTCATTTTGACCAATAAGAGTACTTATTCGTACTTATCGCTGCCTGTTCCCCTTACTGTGATCGGTACTTTGCGCTTCATTGGAAATCTTACCATATTAAGGTATGGAATGTAGAAGTGCGCCAATGTGAGTGTATACATTTTTTGGCACCACCACTCGACTCCTTCTCTGTGTAAATTGTATTTATTGTTTTTTTTCAAATCCTGGGATCTGCAGTGGAACTGCATTTCCCCCAAAGAACTTCTCCAAGATGATTCATCCTTATCTCTTTTGCTTTTTGTTTTCTTTTTGGGCTCCTCTTTTCCACATCTAGCGTCTGGCCTTCGAGAGAAGAAAAACAAAGTAAAAAAAAAAAAAAAAGTCAACAGTGTGAGCATGTCAGTTTTTCAATCTGCGACTTGTAAAATAAGATTTCTGCACATGCAGTTACGAATTTGTGAATGTGTAAGTGTGGTGTTGTATTTGTGGGGAGAAAAAAACAACAGATTTATGGTACACCAGTAAATTCATGGTACACACTCCAAATTCCACTTGACAAGTGCTCAAACCTTTTTCACCAATAATACAGTCATAACTAATGTACATAGTGTGGTGAAAAGCAACAGGAGCTGAAATACACAAACTATCACAAACTGCAACAGGAAAAAAAAACATTGCATGCATATTTGAGGAAAAATCAGTAATAAAACTGTCAAACATCATGGAAATCAATATTTAGTGTGTTGTAGAAACTAAAATATAAACAGGGAAACTCAGGGAATATTGAATGAAGCAAACTAAATCGGCTGAGGGAGTATGATTTTCTGAAGGTATTTGATTTTACATGAAATGAGTCCAGCAGTATTTTGTTTTTGTTTTTTTGTTATTTTTTGTTATTGTCTAGAAGGACACTGAGCTGCTGCGTGCAGCTTTACATTGGATAATAATGTTTTCACATAATCTTTATTTGATTTGAGGACGTTACTCATTTTCCACGTGTACAGGTCCAATGAAAACACAAAAGAAAAGTGAACATTTGCACAAATAAATTCAAGCATTCATATGAGCTGCATTCCACACTTGTATGTGTATGAGACAAGATAAAATCTAATCGAACGGGACTGTTTGCATTTCCTGAAGATTACTGATGAGTGACTGCCTTCAGCGTTCACACAGTTATTTATTTAATTTATTTGAGAGAGAGAGAGAGAGAGAGAGAGAGAGAGAGAGAGAGAGAGAGAGAGAGAGAGAGAGAGAGAGAGAGAGAGAGAGAGAGAGAGAGAGAGAGAGAGCGGCGCAGCAGAGCAGCAGCAGCTCCGCTCAGGCAACAGACGGCGGCCTCCCCTCCTTCCTTTCACATGCATTCTCCTCCTTCTCCTCTTTTCCCTGCTCATTTCTTTCTTTTGTAAACAACAAAAAACAAACAAACAAAAGAAAAAAAGATGTCCGCCAGACCGGGATTTTACCGGCAGGAGCTGAACAAGACGGTGTGGGAGGTTCCGGAGCGGTACCAGAACCTGACGCCGGTGGGCTCCGGCGCGTACGGCTCCGTGTGGTGAGTGCGTCTTTGCGCACTGTGTGTGTGTGTGTGTGTGTGTGTCGGGGCGAGGCTGCACAGCCACCACAACATTTACTGGTAATAATGCATCAACGCAGCGCGTGTCAGCTGTGACGGGATCAGAGTGCTGGTGTGAACTGATCCTCCCTGCAGCCTCCTCATTCTCCCTCGCTGTTGTTTCCGGTCTGTGTATTAATATAACCCTCCTCGCCCAGTCGCCTTGCTTAAGCGAGTGCTTGTTTTCCTGAGCAGGATTTGGTTGTGTGTTGTGGCTGACAGTTGTCTTAAAAAAAAAAACTAAACAAAAAAAACGTCTGAGCTTGTTTTCACCCCCTCAGCCCACCGTCTGCTCCTCCTATACGTATGTGTGGCTGCATGGGGGATTGAAGATGTAGCGTCAGTATAGGAATCTCCCAAATACCCCCCCCCCCCCCCCCCCCCCCTCCTCCTCCTCCTCACCCAAACCCACCCCTCTTCATCTCAGCTCTGCAGCTGCAGGTCACATCTGGAAAGGGGAACCTGTGCACAACTTGAGGAATCCCAGTGCATGCATGCATCATCGCCCTCATCATCATTTCATAATCCTTTGCATATGCATGCACACATGCTCCTTTGTTTATGCCCAATGCAGATCCAATCAACATTGCAATTGCTGCTATTATTATTTTTTTGTTTAAATCCGCCTCTGCGGGTGGGATGCCGTTGCCATGGTGACGTGCCACGGTGGGTAACCTTGTCTTGACAGTCAGTATTAATTAAGCCATTACAAGCAGGCTGATGAGAACATGAGAAAATGAATGGTTTGGTGTGTTTGTGAAACAGATCCCGTGGGAATAATCTCATTTCCGTGACATAAAGAAGATGTTACAAGCAGATCCTCATGTCTGACACAACAATTAGGATTAATTATGTCAGCTGGACCAAATTCTAAGCAATGGACAGACAGAGAATGCTCAACCCCTGCATGATTCTCCCTGCAGAGGCATCACCAATAACACCTTTGTCATAACAACAGATGATCTGAATATATTTAGATCCTCTTTTGTGAAAACAAAGGCGTCTCAAAATTCAGGAGGCACCAACAGATGACACCCTTGACTCATGCATATGCACCCTGGACCTTGTACAAACATCAGTGACAAAAAAAAAAGCTAAAATTCTGGGTCAGCTTTGCATGGAAGCAACTTGCCAAATCCTGCATGTCTAAGTCAAAATCCTGTGATGTTTTGCACTGACGGGATGAAAGAGGCGACGGATTTCATGGTAAGAAGCACAACTTTCTCCAGACGGCGCGCTCACTCTCTGTTCTTAAGAAGAGAGCGTGTGGAATTGGCTGTTAAGTTTGGATTTATTGGCTTTTTTTTTTCCCCCTCTGCAGAAAGAGAGTTTATACAGTAACTGACTGGCTGAATTTACTGCATCTCAGTCTCACTTTGTCAGTGGAGTCTGGTGGAGAATACGCTTTTGTTGTGTGATACGATCGTTGTCTGGCTGCTCAGATATCCTAATGGGCTGCGATAATGCACAGCTCGCATTCCAGCTTTTTGAGCCACACTGAGCATCCTCAGAAAAAAAAGAGAGGGTGAAGTTGGGATTTTCCCATACAGTGTCCCTATTTATGCTAAATTATTTATACAGTAGAAATAAATAGCATTTGTGTTTTTTTCCGACAAGAAAAATCTAAATAATTGTATTGAAATCAAAGTAAACTCTCTTGCATGTATGGTGAAACTGATCCGATGAACTAAAGTCACATCCAGGATCCATTGATGGAAAATTAAAAAAAAGAAAAAAAGAAATGATCCTGGTAAAATGGCTCCTTCCCCTCTGTCGGAAACATCCCAGTCTCTGGGTTTGTTCAAATATGGCAAGTTTAATCTGACGATTCAGTTCCTTTGGTGCTTTTTGTTCAGAGCTTTAATGTTCCGCTCAAAATAGCCTCAGGCTAAAAATGTAGAGGTCATCACTTCGCTCTCAGATGTTTGATTCGGCTTGAAGAACATCAATCCTGCACGGAAATATAGTGCCAAAGTTCAAATTTGGTTCCCAATTTGGATCCCTACACAGCTACTATGAATGACAAAAAAATGTAGTGAAGAAAATCCAGTTTTACTCGAGATCTTTCCAGTGTGTAGAAACTGGATGCGGAACACAGCTCTTGTGATCCATAGCTCTCCTTTGCACGGACTCTCTTGACCTCTTCTCCAGTTTCATAAAGAGGTTGATAATAATCTAATGGACCTGCTCTCTAAAACCTCCATGTGTGAGGGTCAGTGCACGAGTTGCGAGTGACGCTGGTTTGTGTTGAGAAAGGTCTGTCCAAGAGATGAGTAAATGAAGCAAGCACAGACACTTCAACATTTTGTTTCATTTCCTCATTTTGTTTTTTTTCAAATGTCATTTCGATGATACCTTAACTTGCTTGTGATCGGCTGCCCTTTGCAGAATGTCAGGGTCGATAGAAAGATACATGTCTATAGGCTCCATCTGCTTATCACATGTTTTCAGTACGTGACATGTAAGGACGACAGGAAGCAACTATCATTTAGTTACCTCACGACAAGATACTACATGTACACTATAACCTTTAACCTTTATGTCTTGTGTAGTTATATCATTTTGGCTGGAGCAGTGGTCTCATCAACCAAACCATTAATGTACATTTTTCTACTTGTTTGTCTCTGTTATAACTGTTGAGGCTTTTCTCTCTTTTTTACGATGCAGGATGTGTTTTGTTTTTTGTTAAAAAAAAACCCATGAAAGTTTGAATGGTGAGCATTTCGGTCCAGAAAATGTACACATTGTGTTGCACCTCATCGAGAGAGCTGAGACTTAACAAGGCTGTGATCCATTGTCTCCACATTCCAAGCAGAAACAATAGAAACATCATGAAAATGAAAATCTACAGTGTTTATAAATGAGATATACATATAGTGAAGCAAACAATTAAACTAAAAATAACTACAAGAAATTGTGATTCCTGTTTTGACTGGTTATAATATAGTAGAAACTGAGTTTCTGGTTCCTGCCAACCCCTTTCCATTTAAAAAAAAAAATCTCCGGTCTGTCCAGCTGCACTTGAGCACCAACTGCAATTGCATAGTCAATTTTTTGCAGTATTTTCTCTTTCTTTATGCAGGATATTGTCAACGTTTCTCAAAAATAAAAGGTAAAAAAAAAACTTTTACTTTAAACTTTATATTTTTTTTTTTGGGGGGGGGGGGGGGGTGATCCTTCAAACAAACCATTGTTTTTTTTTAATGCAATATTCTTTTTTTTTATTTAATTCAACTTGATCTTAAAGCAGCTGTTTTATGGAGTGACGTACCAAGTGGGAATACTCGCTGCCCAAAGTTTACTATATCATGCAAATGCACAAAGGACATTCCTCCACACACCACCGAGTGCTTCCCTGAATTGTTAATGCTGAACCCCAGCTATTGTCGGCGGGCTTCTCATCGCCACACGACAGGGGGATGGGAGGTGAGGGTGCGGCATCTGTACGAGGAGATAGAGGAGGGCTGGGACACTCTCACACTCTACCTCTTTTAGCTGCACAGTAAACCAGCTCTCATCATTTATCTAAAACTGAGCAGCCGGTTCTCCGGGGGGAACCCCTCCTGAGCTCGCAGGCTTTAGGTCAAGGATCTGACAAGCTCATATAATCCATTATGGCGAGAGCGGTAGGACTTCTACCCCTTGTTTCCTCTGGGAGAAGGGGAATCCAAAGACACTGAAATAGAGGTTTGAAAGAGAATAGTTCATTAGGTGTCAGGCAGTGTATTAGCTATAAGGGATTTACGGTTGGGGGGGGGGTCTTAGTGCAGAGGTGAGTAGCATCACAAGAACAAGGCTTTTTAAATAATTTAACCGACAGCGCTTCCTGAATTTTGATCAAAAGTTTGTAGGACTGAATGTGTCGGAGCCCGCAGTCAAATCCGTCTCCGATTTTTACGGCCACGTCTCGATCTCATTGGCTGCTTCACGTCTCCGCTTCAGTTCCTCCAGACCGAAAACCCGGCCAATTTCCATTTGTCTGGTGGAAACCAAACATCAGGAGAGAATGTGCGCTAAGCTGACGGAGACCTGCTTTCATCTCGTGTCGACATATGTGGCGTCTGTTCAGTGGAGCAGAAGTTTGGCATGAAGCCTCTCATTTGGGGAAGTATGAATAAAACATGGCCGCTTAATTTTCTCCTGTTAGAAACGCCTCAGTCTGCAGGAGCATCGATTGGGAATCTGAAAACGTCAGGATGAAAATTGGGTCCTGATTTGTTGCTCTGCTTGTTCGGATGCGTGATGGTCGTCAGGTCTGATCTAAATCTGATTCCAAAGTGACATTATAGGGGCGTGGTGCAATAAGTTAAAATGAAGAAGATCATACAGTCTTTAGGGTTAGATTTTAATTTGTTGATACAATGTGCAATTCTCTGTAACACGTATAACTCAGTAGTTTCAGTCGTAGATATTCTATGCCAGTGGAGCCCCCACCTTGTGTCAAAGAGTCTCTGGGAAAGATGCCAGAAAACCCAGGGCATCCCGAGGCTTCCCTGCTTCAAGGTTGTGTAAAATTAAACCATAATAAGACGCTTTAAAGAACCGAGATCAGATTTATTTTCTAATGTGCGTGAGAGTGGGAGTGTCCACCAGCATTTGGCTTCCCTGTCATGTTTTGACCAAGATCAGACAAAGGTTGTAGAGAGACTCTATATCCTTTTTTTTAGAGGCAATTTGGACGCCACCAGGTGAAAAAGCTTTTATTAGTAAACCTATCCAGGCAAAAATAAGGCTTTTTCAATCAGATTGAATCATTTTACCTGATAGAACAAACAAGCACTGACTAAAAGTCTTCCCTTGGGGGGGGTATAAACAAACTCCCTGAGTCATCTTCCTGGTGCTGTCGTGTCCGCCCGATGCCTCACTGCCCGATGCAGCATTGGAGAAAGTATACACCGGGGCTCTGGTTCATGTCAGCTGAAAGAGACTGGCCGCCGTCCTGGCCGGAGGAGCTCGGCGGGAACATCCGGGCTGGCAGCGGGTGATTTCAAAACAGACGGCCATGTGGACGCACTCAGCTGAGGGAGAGTGCAGTTTACTCAAGCGTGTGAGCATTACAAGTCACCTGTGATCCAATAATACTTGTGCTGTTGGGAAAAAAAACCCCCAACAGGATACATGCACCATTTGCGAGGCACTTCGGCTATATTTTTATAGGCGAAGGTCTCATTACAGTCTGACTGTGACAAGCGTCTTCTAGATTTCAGGAGAGCAAAGAACACATTTATTCAGCATCGACGGGTTCTCGGAACAAAATGTACTCGCCTACAAAAAGACCTAGTGACAAGATAACTGGAGGGTGTCTTTAAAAATTAACGAAGACTTCTGTGTTTATTTTACCCAATCATAAAAAAAACACACTGCAAGAACGGTTTTTAACGATCTTGCGAGGAGAAAGAGGAGGATGTCAGAATTTAAAAGAAAAACATGAACAGAAATCACAAAAATCAAGTAACCAGTCCAGAAAACTACTACAATCAGTTTTATAAAAACCTTCTGGTGCAAAGTACAGTGAAATATATCCACCTATAGGTGTTCAACACTGACAAAATGGCTTTTAGGCTCATTTGATTGCAACCTCCACTATATACAGTTTCCAGAGCTCCATCTTGCTAAATGTCCATTGTTTTCAATCATTGCTTGACTTTTTGTGGCATTTCTGCTCTGCATCGCAGCATCTCTCAGTTGTCACTCCTGTTTCCTCCTTCCTGTCGCCGGTTTTGCTCTCTGATGTCTGTGACGTTATTGTCGTTTTCACTGGGAGCTGTTGGCAGTGCGGAAGAGACACGGGCGTCACAAAAGCAGCCGCGGCAACGCTCTGCGTTCGACGTGAGGGATGACATTTCCATTTCAAACGAGGCAGATAAAATGGACCGTCGCCACTTTCACAATATCCGACATCCTCTTCTATCCTGTTCCACCACATCCTCTTTCACTCTTTTGTTCTCTTTGTGTCTATCTCGATGAGCCGGTGTCTCTATTTATCCTCCCTCAGTGTTACACAGATCAGCCGATGCCTTGTTTGAAAAGGCAGTTTATCCACGCTTGTCTTTAATTTTTTTTTTAAAAGTGAGTTTTTAAAATGTTGTTTCTATCCCTTCTCTTCACCAGTTCGGCGTACGACGTGGTGTTAAGGCAGAAGGTCGCCGTGAAGAAGCTGTCCAGGCCTTTCCAGTCTCTGATCCACAGCCGCCGCTCGTACCGGGAACTCAGGCTGCTCAAGCACATGAAACACGAGAATGTTAGTGCTCGTGAAAAAAAACAAAAAAACATAGACAGGCAGACGCAGCTCTCTACATGTTTCCGCTCTGTTATTGATCAAGCTCTGCTTGTTCCTGTCTCCGTCTCTGCAGGTAATAGGACTGCTGGACGTCTTCTCACCTGCTGCCACATTGGAAGACTTCAATGAACTGTAAACCCTTTTTTTTTTCTCTCCATAAAGCAGCACAGTTTTTTCACTGAAAGAGTAGATAATTCTGTTAATAAAGTGCACGGTGATGGATGTAGAGATGATCCTTGGGGGATCATAGGCTGGTGGAGATGTCTGATGGTTACCATGGCAGCATCACTTTTTCCTCCTCTTGATGAACCCCCCCCTATGCACGCAGACATTTTCTCTCTCTCTCTCTCTCTCTCTCTCTCTCTCTCTCTCTCTTTCTTCTTCTTCTTCTTCTTCTTCTTCAGCTACCTGGTGACGAACCTCATGGGTGCAGACCTGAACAACATTGTTAAATTTCAAAGGTTGTCAGACGAGCATGTGCAGTTCCTTATTTACCAGCTCCTCCGTGGCCTCAAGGTAATCTGTGTGTTTTAATTCCACTTTAAATATCAGCTGTCAACAACACAGCTGTCATATTACATTAATGGTCTTTCACTTTTCTTTCTGGATTGTAATTTCTTTTTTTTTTTTTTTTTAACAAGTAATTGTAAATCTTAGTGTTTTAACTGAACAATTACTAAATTGTAAAATGAATAATCATTCTGTATAGTCAAGAGATTGCTTTCTTACTTGTCTCTAACGATATTTTTATCCAACAAGATTTTATATTTATCATTCTGTGGGAACAGCTCTTCGGGGGTTCATACCCTATTATCATTTATCTTAATTCTAAAATGTCCACAAAAAAACATAAAAATGTCCACCGTTTATAGAGCATATACTTCATACATATGATTGCTTGCTTTTTAATTTTTGAATAATAAAGACACAGACCAGATTCTTCCAAGATAATTCTCTTGCAAATTTGTCAAAGACAAAACTGAAGCAGTGCCGCTCATCCCACAAATGCATATTCCCTCCAAATGCGATGCCTTTTAAATAACAATGTACCCACAAAAATTCCTTACTTTTCATGCTATGTTTAGTGTCTTTAAGGTCCCACAAATTGGAAAGACATTATTTTTTCTTTGTTCTTTTGCTTTCAGTACATGTAGGTTTATTTTGTTGCTGAATATAAATATAACTTTTAAAGACTTCTCTGCAACCAAGTTGGAAAATCTTTCTCTGAGGACAATTCTAATGTTTCGCAAAGCCTAGAAAAATATGTCATCTGTGTGGCTCTCCATGCGGCCTGCTGGCGATGTTTCAGTTGGAAGCCGCCGTCTATGTCACACGAATTGCACCTGGCGTTCACCAGCTGACGCTGTATCAGTCCAGCAGCCTGCAGAGGCTGGTCTTTCTGCCCGCCCGGTTACCATGGGACTCATAAAAGCCGCCTTCCCTTTTAGGCAGGAGCTAATATGTTGAATTGTGATGTTGACCTCTGTCTTCTTTATGTCCCGCTCCTCCACCCCCACCCCTGTCCTGCTGCCAACTCAATCATCGCCCGTCCACCAGTACATCCATTCTGCGGGATTGATCCACAGAGTAAGTGCCTTCACCGTGGGTTTTTTTTAAACTAGATTGGCCAAAAATGCTGTGTAGAGAAATATGAAATTGTAATGAATCTTCTATTTTTAATTGTGATTATCATCTCCTTTGTTTGTTTGTTTGTTTCACTATCCTTCTCAGGACCTCAAACCAAGCAACGTGGCAGTGAATGAAGACTGTGAGCTAAGGGTAAAAGCGACCCCACCTTTTAAAAAAAAATACTGTACAAGCTCCCATCAGATGATCGTTACTTATCAACAAAACACTGTCTAAACAGATTCTGGACTTTGGGTTAGCCCGGCAGACGGATGATGAGATGACAGGATATGTGGCCACTCGTTGGTACCGAGCGCCGGAGATCATGCTCAACTGGATGCACTATAATCAAAATGGTACGATCGCAATATCTGAGCGGTTCAGTATCTGTTTTCATCGCTACGTCATTATTGTTTGCCTGATTAAACCTCTGCTGTGTCTCTTCTAGTTGATATTTGGTCAGTGGGCTGCATCATGGGAGAGCTGCTGAAAGGAAAGGTCCTTTTTCCTGGCACTGACTGTATCCTTTATCATCATGGCATGACTCGCTCGTAATTTGCAGCTGAGCATCAACCTTCCATTACTGCTTTAAAGTGCCGCGCCAAAGCGGCCCTCTTGTGGATTTGCATTACAATCCCAGAGCTATCTAAAGAGGGAAACTGTGGAATGAATGGGAGCGAACACAAAAGGCCGAATTATCTCGGTGGCTGTGTTCAGTGTCTGAGAAAGGCTTTAAAATGAATTTGATTCACTGATCTTTGTGTGTTGTGCAACTTTAGATATCCAGAAAAGACCAGAAGACGTTCATTGGTGCTCCGTCTCGCTTTGTGACAACATACTTTTAAATGAGTGAAGTCATGCAAGCTCACGAAATGCCTTAACTCCTCCCGCTTGTCAGATATCGACCAGCTGAAGAGAATCATGGAGGTGGTCGGGACTCCGACTCCAGAACTGTTAAAGAAGATCTGCTCTGAACATGTGAGGAAGGAAAGCCCCCAAGCTGGGCTGATTGATGGGCCTTTAGACTGACGTGTCTGTTGATTGAATGGTGTTGTGAGCGTGATTGATTACTCTCATGTAGTCCACGGCGTCACTTGCAATGAGGTGAAGGGTTTGTCTCTTTCTGCAGGCGCAGAAGTACATCCAATCTCTTCCCTTCATGCCTCAACAAGACCTAGAAAAGATCTTCAGAGGCGCGAATCCACTAGGTGGGTGATTCAGCTATAAAGAGCCGTCAAAAGTCACAAACCAGTTTCTCGCCTGATGCGCCGTCCCTGCTTCCCTCAGCTGTCGATCTACTGAAGCGTATGCTGGTTCTGGATTGTGACGGGAGGATCTCTGCCGGCGAAGCGCTGTCCCATCCTTACTTCTCACAGTATCACGATCCGGATGACGAGCCGGAGGCTCCGCCTTACGACCAAACGCTGGAGAGCAAAGATCGAACCCTCGAGGAATGGAAAGGTAACTTAATCCCACTTCAGGTCCTCGTAGGGGAAAAGGACACACATTGCAGATGGGCAGAACGTTTGTTACATGACGAGATGTGTCATCGGTGGTTTATGCAACTTCCTCCTTTGCTGGTGGAAGACTACCACAGTGAAACAGTTTGCAGAAGGAAGTGAGAGCACAGGGGCCGACCTTTGAGGATTTTGCAACGATGAGCTTACTTACACAGGAAAGCAGACGACAGCGGCACAGTATTAAAATCATTAATACAAATGTGATTTAGGTCAGTAGGGAGTTTTGCATATTTGCATGGAAGGCCACATACGGATTACCGACAGCCAACTGGTGTCACCGGTGATTCGGGGGATCATTATAACCGGAATCAGAAATAAGTATTAATATTTAGAATATTGCTAAATAGAAATGCTTATGCTTATCATAAGCTCATCTCAGAGCTGGAGATGTAGGCAGGATATAATAAAAAATGAAATATCTGCACATCTAATGATTTCTCCATCTCTGCCCGCCTACAGAGTTGGTATTTGAAGAATTGAACAGCTTCAAAACACAGGGCAACAAGCCCGACAGCCTTCAGGTGGAGCAGTAAAGCCCCTTTCTGATCCACCGCCTCAACTACCTGAAGAAGGACCACGTACTCAATGAGCGCGAGGAGAAACTGTGTGGAAAGCGACTGTTTTCATCGCCCGTCATGAGTGCGTCTGGCCGGATGAGATGCACACGAGTTAAAATTACAGGGATCATTTTAGATTAAAATCAGAGGATGTTTTCAAACGCCCCGAGAAGTTGCTTCCCCTTTTGTTTCCAGCCCTCTTAACAGTGAATTGAAGAAGCTTTTGAATGTCGGGGAGTCGCAGGGGACTTGTGGATGCATGCTTGTGGAGGGAGCAACTTCACAATAACTCTGAACTGTGTTTACAGACTGACAGCAGGGTGTCGGGGGACGGGGGGTGACGGGGGGGACGGGGTAAAATAATGCACACTAGGATTTCCAAAGCAAGGACAGGGACGCTGTCTTATTCCCCACAAACGGCCACTGCTTTCATATATAAGATCCATGTTAAACGGCTTGCAAAAATACCATATCACATCATAGAATCGCTTCACATTTAACCTGCATACTGATGATGATGCATGAGTTTTGTGCATTTATTGCTACAGCACACTAATGTTACTGTATTATAATTATTAGGAGTCCTCGTTACATCTGCCGCTGGTATCAAACCAGTAAGACTGAGAGGCATTACCAGAAAATGTGACCAACTCTGTCTCATCTTTACAATTTCTGTAAAAAAACAAACAAAAAAAAACCACTGTACAAACATTGCTGCTCTTCCCGTGGATGGAAATCTCATAGAATAGTCAAAACACCAACTGTGCTATTAATTAGCAAGGTAATTAATATACGCCAAAGCCGGAACAGAGTGGCTGTGCTGCAGGCCTTTGTTTACAGTGTGACCTCGCTTCTCATATACAATTTCCGCTGATGGCCGATTGTTGCTCACCTGTTGGCTTTGGCACGGCTTCGTCAGGTCTCCGTACTGTGTCTTTCTGCGGCGCCCGTTTGTGTTTACAATAATTAACGACTCCAGACATCTTGTAAATGATGGGTTCCCAGACGGCAGGTAACAATGCTGTGTACCTAATCTATTGCTAATGCAACTTGTGGCTCCATCCTAGCAACAACTTGTCAAACACCACAGGCCAATGATTCATATCAAGCAGCTATATTTGGCTGCTTGTGGCAACCAGGAGCTCATCTTTCATGTTGCTGAAGCTTCTTTTTCCTTTTGTTGCAATGCTGCACTGTTATAAAAGGACCAATCCAGACTGTTCGCATCATTTATGAGTGATCCAGGAAATGTATATCATACTGAATGTGAGATGACAGCAATCATAATGTCACCAAGTTGGTATTAGTGACCTTATGGTTCTGGCTTGTAATATGACTAGTTACCACATAAGCGTGCTGTAAGTCGCTCTAGTTTCCAATCTGGCCCAGAGCAGATTAAAGATGAATCAGCCGGTTGGTCAATTAAAAGCAAAATGTTATCTAACAGACTGGACGCTAGAGCGACCCCCTACCGCCACCCAGAGCACAAAATTGTTGCCGTTGAAAACGTACATCTGAAATAATTGAAGCTTCATTTGAGTTCTATTTGTGAGGACAATGAGTACAAATAGTTTCTCTAATTAATTTTGTTTCCCCTTACTGGTTCACACTGGAGTGCTATATGTAGCCTTTTGTCCAATTTGTAATTTATCACTGGATGCAAAATGTTGAAGTTACAGTCCAAATGAATCTAAACTACTGTGCGTGTAAGTCAAAGTGTGTTAGGACTCTGAATGTTTCTATGTTACCTGCTGATGTTGGTGTTGTACATGTGATGGATCTGCAACCTGAATGTACATGTAGGCTATGTATACTGTATGTTACAAGTTAAGAGGTGGACTTTTGAATACGTGGTGGCATGTGTCTTGACTTTTTGCATAAGGTTAGCATCACATGAATGTCAGGTCTCAGCTTACAAAAGGCTGGATTGTTTTCTTTTCTTCTTTTTCTTTTTCTTTTTCTTTTATTTACAGGTAACATGACCACGGGTTTTGGCTGCAGCAGAATAAACATCATCCTTTCTGTTCGCCACTATGTTTTCTGGAGACATGTTTTCTGTATCGTTCAGTTATTCCTTCATATATTATTGCATTAAAGATAGCCTGAGATGACAGCGATGTCACGGTTTTGATTTGCTTTGTTGCACAAAAGATCCTCTCGAGCTGAGACTGACGTTACGTGACCTGCAGCCTGATAAAATCGTTTATAACTACAGTTACAGACCCTCATTGTTTTTGGAATATAATGCTTGATAACCACTTACCCAGCAGAGTCAGCGTTTGCTTTTTCAAGATTGTTATTGATTGAAGAAACACTGACTACTAATTAACACCAATCACTTTACCTGCCAGTGGTCATAATATTATGGCTGATCATTGTGTAGTATTGTATAGCATCGTATAGTATGGTATGAGATCGCATCTTTATAAAATAGAATAGAATAGAAATAAGTATTAACATTTATTTTCCAATACTATGGCATAATCAAGAAAAAAAGTCTTAATGAAAAAACATCTTGGCTATTCCATCCAATCAAATAAATGAATAAATTCTTAATAATAAATAAAATTAAGAATGCTTCAAGGATTTGTGAAACTGTTATTTGGCACAAAAACGCCATTTCAGCTTTATTTGCGCACTTCTTCAAGTATTGTGTTGCTCCTGTCTTGATCAAGTTACAAGAAAGTTATTTCAATCCTTTTTAAACATTTATTCACATTTTTGGAACTTGGGCCGTGTTGTGCCCACCATAGTAAAGTTTAACCTCCATATGTAAATTGCGGGGCAATAAACCGATGGTAGACAGATGTTGGGAGGATATCTTACCCCCACATAGTAGAAACACCCACACAGTGCCAGGGGCAACCGGGAGCAATGTTTGCTTGTGTGTGCTGGGGGGGTGTGACGGTGCGTCACTGGCGCACGAAGTGAACGTCTGGTTCTTCCGCACACTGCGACGGACTGCGCGTCTTTACGCATCGGAAACCCAAACTTTTGACTTCCTCCCATGAGACTGGCAGCTCGACCTCAGGCTCGTCTCCTCGGTAGGGTATGGCTGTCCGGTCCAGGACCGGGTTCTACCGGCAAGAGGTCCACAGAACCGTATGGGAGGTCCCGGAGAGGTACCGGGACTTGAAGCAGGTCGGGACGGGCGCTTACGGGACTGTGTGGTAAGTTTTGAAGCGACGAGTAAATGGAGAGACGTGCGAGATATTATTTTTACTCTCTGTGACAAAACCTTAAAAAAAACGTATATTGAATGTATTCATTGATGGAACAAAAATCCTACAAATACTATGTTTTGTACTCAACCAAAAAGTAAAAGTAAATTATCCCCCAATATCTTGCATAGGATAATGCTAGATTTTGCTTTTGCTTTCAGCGACTTATGTCAGTGTTTACGTCAGTTACTTTCTTTTCATTATGTCGAATCAAGACAACAGGCACGGTGGGATATTTTGGTCAGTGGTCTCTGCACAGCTGGCTCTGCAGGGCCCCACTTTTCATTGTGTTATGGGGGATGAGGGATGACAAAGGACACCCCCCCCCCCCAAAAAAAAAAAAAAAACCTCATTGTTTAGGAGTCAAAGACCCCGAGTTAACTGCACAGAATGCACTTTGTTCCCAATCAGAAATGTGCAGTTTCTCACAGGAGACCCTCATAATGGCAGGATGAGTGGACTTCTAAATAAACACGTTGATGTCGCGATACTTTCTAATAGTTTTGGGGTGAGATTTGAAAGTTGGTCCCTTTGCCGTGCTTGTGGCTCTCAGCTCAGCGTGGGACCGCCGCACAGGGGCACAAGTGGCCATCAAGAAGCTTCACCGGCCCTTCCAGACCAAACTGTTTGCCAAAAGGGCCTACAGGGAGCTGCGGCTCCTCAAACACATGAAGCACGAAAACGTAAGAAAGATTTTGGATACTGCGAGTGGATTACGGCGCTCACACATGAAGATCATCTCGAGCGTCTTCCAATTAAATTTGCTTCGTTTGCATGTCTCCTGACAGGTGATTGGGCTGTTGGATGTTTTCACCGCTGAAATCTCACTGGATCGATTGCGCGACTTGTAAGTCCCCTCCGCTCCTCTGAGCCCTCGGGCAGGCGGGGGTTTTTACGTTCGTTTTGATTCTCGTCTAAACCTCTGCAGTTACCTGGTGATGCCGTTCATGGGCACCGACCTCGGCAAGCTGATGAAGCTGGAGCGCTTGTCCGAGGACAGAGTGCAGTTCCTCGTCTATCAGATGCTGAAAGGACTCAAGGTGAAGGAAGTTGCGATGAGATGAGGAAATACGTTTTTTAGGCTCGTATGTTGGAGTAAACTCATCTGACGCTGTGTGTGTGTGTGTGTGTGTGTGTGTGTGTGTGTGTGTGTGTGTGTGTGTGTGTGTGTGTGTGTGTGTATGTGTGTGTGTGTGTGTTCCCCCTCTGTCCTCAGTACATCCACTCGGCAGGGATCATTCACAGGGTGGGTGAACTTTGACCTTTCAGGCTATGAGCTTTGGGGGTGGGGATTTTTTTTCTTTCTTTCTCTTTTTCACGCCGAGTCCCATTCATCCCGATTCCCACACACACAGAGAAGTGTTTGTTTTTTTAAACTGCAGATAGGATGATACGCAGTCTGTTAGATCAGATTACTGAAATGCCTCTATTTGTAGATATCTGATGTCAACAGCAACAGAAAGCAAACTATTAATGATTAATGTTCAAATTTAAGTCACTCTGGTTTCTTTTTTTTTTTTTTTTGTCTCTTTCACCACTGTGTGACTCATCTCTGGATTTTCTGTTCTTCACAGGACCTGAAACCAGGAAATTTAGCCATTAACCCAGATTGCGAGTTAAAGGTAACTCAGCTTTGCACGATCCGGCCACGACTCCAACTCTCCCAAACAGTTTGACAAGTGACGCTGCCGTTCTGCTTCCAGATTCTTGACTTTGGTTTAGCGAGGCAGGCTGACGCGGAGATGACGGGCTACGTGGTGACGCGCTGGTACCGAGCTCCGGAGGTCATCCTCAACTGGATGCACTACACGCAGACGGGTATTAAAAAAACAACAACAAAAAAACGCTCTTATTGCTGCCTGTGACCGCCAGCATCTTTTATGAGTGGATCATAAAAGAAGGGTGACCTTTGGAGTTTTGTGTTGCAGTGGACATCTGGTCCGCCGGCTGCATCATGGCAGAGATGCTGCTGGGAAAGCCGCTGTTCAAAGGAAACGACCGTATCCTTGACCGTCGTCCTCAGCGCGATTTGATAAACCCGCAAATCTCAGTGATCCGACCGGATGAAAGCTTTTAGAGCCTTTTGAGCAAATCCACTTTGAACCTCGAAATCAAAAACAAACACAAGCACAATTCACGGTTTGTTTACAGGTTTTTGCATTTGAATGATAAAGACTCTTAACCCACAGTCGCTGTCAGACTTGGACCAGCTCAGAGAGATCATGAAGATCACAGGAACGCCCAGCGCCGACTTCGTTGTGAAGCTGCAGAGCCAAGATGTGAGTCCGACGTTACTCTCAAACTCTGACCTTGCACTTTCAAAATGAATCAACTTCGACTTATTCATGACCAGGATACTTTCAACTATTTGACTTCGGCATGCTGGAAATATAAAATGAGTTTGTCACATTTTTTTTTTTAAGCTGTAGTGAGAAAAGCTGAAAAGTAGATTTTGAATAAATAATTATCGATAGCAGAGAGTCATTGAACTGAATTCATAATATAAGTTCAGGTGAGGTGAAACTTTTTATGCTTTTACAGCACAGAGCATAAACAGTGCAAAGGGTTTCTATACGTGCATTTACCTGATGTCAATGCATTGTGAGTGAATTCAGACTGTTGGTAAAGGAACAAACTCCCACAGCCTATTCATCCTATAGTTTTATGTTTTATGCACAATCTAGGTAAGATAAGTCTCAAAAGGTTTTGTAACAATTTTAATAATAGAACAGAATATTTTTGCATTATTGTGTCAAATACAAATTAGAAAACGTTTGCCATGTTTATATATATAAAATGCTTGTTTAAAAATTCCCATAAAGATGTCATGTTCTCCCTCCACAGGCCAAAAACTACATCCGAAGCCTAACAAAAATTCCTAAAAAAGATTTGCACTCCATTTTCTCCAAAGCCAGCTCAAATGGTACGTGAAGGACGGAGTCTGAATCCCAGTTATCATTCGTCCCGGCCTGAGTGGTTTCTTAAGTCTTCCTCGTGTCTCCGTGCACTGCAGCAGTAAACGTCCTGGAGAAGATGCTCCTTCTGGACCCTGAGCAAAGGGTGAACGCTTCCGAGGCCCTGGAGCTTCCGTTCTTCAACGAGTTCAGAGACACGGAGGAGGAAACCGAGGCACAGCCGTACGACCAGACCATGGACAACACAGACCTGCCACTGGAGCAGTGGAAACGTAAGATGCGTTTGAAAACTGCACATATCTGGATAGTCTGACGAAGAGTCGGGTCTGGCTGTTACATGAACTGCGACAAGAGTCAGGAAGAGTGTATGTAGAATAATGCAGTCGCTTTAAAGCTAGAAGGCCTGGGTTCAAATCCAAGTCAGTGTTGTGCGTCTCTGAGTTACTTGCAGTACCAGCTTCTCACCAGATGAGGTCACTAAAGCTCTACTCTTCATGCACCCTTTGAACACAAACGCTCAAGGAGGAGGCGCGTTACGAGGAACTACCTAGAAAAAAAATTATCGGAGGTTTTCTTGGACTGACGGTGAAGATGGCTCACATTGGAATAGAACTGATGCATAACTCTGGTTTTCTCTTTGTTCGCACAGGTCACACTTTCACAGAAATACTGACCTTCAGGCCGTCCCGGGACTCGAAAGAGACGTCACTCTGAACGCACGCACACACACACACACACTTTTTTTTTTTTTTTTTTTACTTTTTTTGTGTAGTGATATTATAGCTTGAAATAAATGTGTCCATTGATTTGTGTTCGGACCGGGTTGTTTTAATCCATTTATGTCCAAACAACAGATCCACATGTGAACCAGGCAGATGTGTAGAGAGAACGGAGGCGATGCACTCTAGGTTGGATGACGTTATGAACACAAACCATCCAGCTCAAGTATTATAAAATATTTTTATTTGCATTAAACTGTCCATACTGCATTTGTAGAACACTTTAGATGGAAATACCTCATTCATTATTTCTGGGCCCAGTGCCAAGTTAGGATTCAACTGGCAGGGTGTGACAGTGCTGTCGCAGCCTCCTTCATACTTAAAGCTTCAGCTGAACGTTGGAAAGTCACGAATGTCAGTTATTCCTTATTTGTGTTTTTTGTTTATGACGGAAATCAATGCTGCCTCAAGTCACATGCAGAATGAAACAACACAAGTCAACTCAAAGACTTGTCCAGGTTTGATTGGTTTAGTTTTCCCAATACCGGTTTGCAGCACAAGATGGTGTATTGAGTCGCTCATGGAGTCGCAGGAGAAGAAAAAAAACCACAGCGAAAACTCCTGGCGATGACATAAATAAATCCACAATGTCCTCAAACTGGATCACGAACTTCAAAACAAAATTAAGAGCCACAACTCAGAAAGCCAGACTGAAAGTTTACAGACTCCCTTAAAAAATCTAATTAAAGAGTGAAAAAAAAATTTTTTTTTTAGAGAGAAAGAGTCCTGAACTGGATTTGTTTAATTCAGCGATGCCAGAATCACAGACATCGGCCTGTGACTTTCCAACTCAAGCTTCAAACAAATGGCGTACGAAGCATAGAAATAGAAAAAAGCATCATATTTTCCATGGCGCAGCGGCCCAACTTCCTGGAAAGGAAATTAAAGTATAACTAAATTGTTTGGTTTACTCTGAAATCCTAAATCTGTTGCAGATTGGCCTTTAAATCCGAGAGCATCACACGCCATATTTCTTCTGCAACGCCGCTACAGACGATCCGTCCAGCTCGGACTGGTGAAGAAAGTCAAACAGGTCTTTGATCACTGCGGTGGGGAGGAAAGAGCAAAGTACCGGCATTACTACGCAGGATGGAAAAATAAGAGCAAATGAAAAACAGCACTTGTCTGCAGAGAGAGAGAGAGAGAGAGAGAAAGAAAAGATCTGGACCTTTCTTCTCTGCGGATGACATGAACATCACGGCCATGTCGAAGCGCCTCACGCTGGACAGGCTGCGGAGAATCTCCAGTGTGACGGCCGGGGCTTCATTCCTGCACAAAACCTCATATTAATACATTAGACCAAAACTCCTAATGCAACGTTGTGTGCTACATAAATAAAATTGACTTGAATTTCAGGAAGACGCCACAACATGGCAATGGAAAAAAAAGTTTGTTTAGTTAGTTATCTTCAGGCTCGCGCTCTCTGAGTTTTAATGAAAACATTAGGTTTTATTTAATTCACAGTTTAACTCTAGATACAGCTAAAAAAAAAAAAAAGACTTGAAGTGTTTTTAAGGGTCAACTCTTTAAAAACAAAACAAAAAAAAAAACAAGTTTAGGATTAGAACAGTATAACTTGTTTCCCCAGTCAATCATTTCATTTAGTTTTGATGTGATCAATGTGTGGATTGTGTTCAAAAGTTGCATATCCTGTGGAAGTTTTATCTGTACAGGTACTTGAACCAGAGAAGGTTGATTTAACTCTTTTACTTCATCAAATACAGTAATTAGACTAAACTAATCAGACTATAGTAATCAGACTACAGTAAACAGATTTAGGTCCTCTTGCTCAGATCCCACCAAACTGGTCCTTCACGGAGCAGGTACCGTAGTATTTTTGAGAACTCACTCCCGATAGAATTGGTGCAGCGTTGTCAGAATCACGTTGAGGATGTCGGCTTCAAGAGAGTTGTGGAAAATCTTTCCGTAAGCGTCGGGCTCAATTTGCTGCAAAGAGAAAAAAAAACAAAAAAACAAAACACAACTTCAATTCACGCTTTGAGAGGATTTTAATCTTGGATTTTAAAATCTATATGAGCTAAACCTGCAGAAGTGCAGCAGGAGCGACGTCTCACCCGCAGGTATCGGTAGACGGCTTCAGGTTGGCTCCTGATCTTGCGGAGGTCGGCCTCCAGCTGGAAGCTGTTGCCCGGCGGAGGAGGAAGGTGCGTGACGGCCTGACAGGTGGCGGTGGGAGGTTCAGGAGGTTGAAGGGTTTCCTCCGGTGGCGCCTGCTTGATCCCACTACTCGAATGTGACCAGGTGGACGAGTGCAGAGAAAAGATGAGATAAAACTGACGTTTGCATGTTTAGCTGGAGTTAAATGATGGAGCCTGTAAACTAACACAACACCTACTGGTCAGCTGCACGAGTGGGGACGTCTGCTCCCTCCTCCATCTTGATCATCTTGGCGCTCGGTGACGTGGACAGCGGCGACGAGCCGCCTTCTACCTGACTTGTTACTTCCTGGATGAAGCCCTTGAGCCCTCCTGAATCCACCTCTGGGACTGCCACCGTCCCACTGATTTCTTCAATATCGATCCTTCTCAGAGGTTTCTGAGGAGTAAAAGGAGGACGAAGCCATTTTTCATTAATCCAACAATAGCATTTTTTTTTTTTCTTTTTCTGTCTGGGTAACTCATTCGCTTATATTCCCTAGTTACTGCCTCCAATGTGTAAGAGCATCTCCTGCACTCAACAGGAGACGTTTGTGACTCACAGTTGAGCGCAGATGTGGCGGCTTGTCGACGGGCGGGACCGTTCTCCTCTGTGAGCCGGCGTCGGTCTGCAGGAGGCCGCTGGCGCTCGTGTTCTGCAGCGACGGGAGAGAGAAGTCTGTGAGAGCTCAGAGCTAACCAAGCCCGACAGCTCTGACAGTCGTCCAGGCACGTATATTTCCCTCCATGGTTACCAGAGACACAGACTCGAGGAATAAACCAACACAGAAATCGCCGTGAAAAAAACCCCCACAAGCGATCCTGTTTAACCCTTTACGGCCGCAGTCTTGTAAACGTACAATCTGAAGCTTCTGAAGTTCATTCAGCGCCTGTTTGTTGCCGGGCTCCAGCTTCAACACCTCCTGAAAATCTGGGAGACACACAAAGAGACGCGTAATCACCAATCCTGTCCAACCAGAGACGACGACTGACGGCAAGCTGCACATGAAACACTCCGCGAGGTTGATGTCCCGAGTTAAAACACTTGTGTTCTGGTCAAATACACTATGAATCAGATCCAATGCTCTTGTGTCGCACCTTGTTTGGCCTCCTGCGGTTTCCCCAGCGCCGCCCTGGCTGTGCCTCTGCGGGCGAAAGCCTTGGAGTAAGTTTTGTCCAGAGCGATGGCCTTGGAGCAATCCTCCTCGGCCTCTTTATACCTGCGGCGGACAAGAGCAAAGAGAAGAAGCTCTGCTGTGAGTCTGCAGGAAAAGGGGAGAGTGGATACGTGCACGGAGCTGTACTCTCAAGGCGTTTCCTCACTTCTCCAGCTTGAGGAAGGCCATGGCCCGGTTGGCCGGCAGGAGGACGTTGGTGCCGTCCGCCTCCATGCCGGCGCTGTAGCACTCCACAGCCGCTGCGTACTTCCCCTCTTTGAAGTAGGCGTTCCCCTGATGGGACACATCCAACGATTCAAATGAGTGCAATCCGGGACCACCGGCTGTGGCGCAGCCGCTGAAAAGGGAACAGCTCTCACTCTGTCCTTCTGGACGACGGCCTCCTGTCGTCTCTGCTGCTCCTCCACCAGCCGCTGCTGACGGCGATCGGCCGCCGGAGCGTCTCCCTCCGGCGTGGATTCACTCGGGACGGCGGGCTCCTGATGTCCGAGCGCCTAAAAAAAAAAACAACAAAAAAAAAAAAGACAAAGAGCGGTTATTCCAGACAAACGTGAATTTGAAGTTGAACAATCTCGCCACGTTCACCTCTTTAATTTTCTTTATTTCGTTGTGAGCCTCCGCGTTCTCGGGGTCGAGCCCGAGAACCGTCTGGTAATCTGTCGACAGGGAGTTTCTCATGTCATCACAGTGCGGCTGGATGAAGACGTTTTGTCTCATTGACGGAGCTGCTCAGTACCTTCTACCGCCGATTCGTACTTCTGCAGGGCGAACCGAGCCGCCCCCCTCCGCGCGTACGCCTTGAAGTAGTTACCGTCGAGAGCGATGGCCAGGTTGCAGTCGGACTCGGCCACAGCGTACCTGCAGAGGAAAAACGCCTCGGTTACATGCATCAGTGCAGAAACTACACCAATTTTCCAGCTCTGATGTTACGTCCTGTGTAGATGTGTTCACGCAGCAGGAGGAGACTTACTTTTTGAGTCTGAAGAAGGCGGTGGCTCTGTTTGTGGGAAGCACGGGGTTGTAGGGATCTGCGCCCATCCCTCTGGTGTAACATTCGATTGCATCGTCATACTTTCCTTCTTTAAAAAGGGCATTACCCTACAAGTAAAACATAATCAGTTCCAACAAGCTTAGATACATTATCTTAAATTTGCCATTTATGTTTAAATAGCCGTTTTCTTTACCTTTTCCTTCTCAGCCAAAGCTTTCTCCTGATCAACTGCAGCTTCCTCTGAGTCCGACTCCTTTGACTCTGCAGGACATTCCTCTTTCTCCAATTCTGACAGAGCCTTGTCCTGCCAGGAGGAAAACATTGTAATAAACAGACATTTAAAACCACTGCTACACTTAAATATTGCAGTACGTACCACATCAAACTTGTCCCACGATCGGTAGTCGTATGCTTTGATTCTGGAAGCTTGATTGTCGTTGGATTTTGAGTCGCCGTTCCCAGTAGGCACCTTCTTCTTCTTCTTCCTCATCTTTGTTTTGTAGTCTTTGTTGCGCACCGGAGGGAGACTTTTCTGTAACACATCAAAATGACGAGGGCTGTGCTGTGAAGAATGACAGGTTATCAAGGTTTTCTGAACTGCGATTCCAGAACGAAGGTCATGTTTGATGCAAATGAGCACAACACCTCAAAACCAATCAGATCTCATAGAAAAGGTATAATTGTGAACAGTGGTGGCCATGAGGCTGGGGAAGCACACTCGGGATTGGACTTTGCAAGTACGATTCCTTCAAAGCGGACAGGTCACTACTGTGGCTCTTGACCCTCATCAGCTCCTCAGTGTGGCTCAGTGTGTCACTGCATTGTACAAATAGGATGTGTAAATGCAGAAAAAGGGATTTCTCCAAAAGATATTAAAAAGTATGATTAGTTTAGTTTACTAGAAAGTTACAGGTTTGCACTAATATTCACAGTTTCCTTTACATTTTATTGTTTTTAGTTTATGCAGGGTGTTGCTGAAGCACGTAAATCATTGCCGCCAACTGGACCCTCGCCTATTGATTGTTTACCAACTTTATTCCCTGAACTTTACGTTCATTTTAAACACTTATGGAGCTTTTAAGAACACGTAATCCAGGACAGGCAGCACACAAGTTAGACGAGATGAAGTGAAGACGCTACCTGACCCTCCTGATCTCCCCCTCCTGTCCTCAGCTGCTCGTCCTTCTTCTTTATATCCGCCTCCCAGCTCTCCAGCTCCCGCATGTAACTGTGCAGATCGTCCGCGTTTTGCCTCATCTGAAGCACCAACTCCGCGGGCTTGTTTACCCCGGTCATCTCACGCCCTGCGAAACCGACATTAGTTTGAGATGGAGTCTTTCACACCTGTTGTTGCGGCGCCTGTGAGGTTCGTGAAGGAAACATGAGGAGGAGCAGATAATCACGCCGTCATGCTAAAGGCTATTTCAACCAGCAAAAGCGCGCGTATTTACAGATCCACGGAAACAACAAGCACCCTGTGGCCCCTAAAACCTTGAAAATACCTTTTATTCCTTTCCAGGGTGGACAGATGAAATATAACCGCTGTTATTTTGAGCAAAGTGAAAGAAAAAGAGACGCTCACAGCTTTCTGTTTATGTTGGCAGCCATGACAGCGGAGGACCGGTATGCTTTGCGCTACGTATGACGTAACAAAGATCGTATATACAAACAAACTCGTGAAAACTTACACCACTTCTTTTTTCTTTTCTTTTTTTTTAGACAGACAGACAGACATCAGATAAGAAAGTAAGCCATGCACAAGTCAATAAAATGTGCACATCTTGCCACACAAAGTAATCATAAAAATGGGAAAATACAGATAAATTCAGTTTTTTTTAAATAAATATATAACATTTACATGACAGTTAAAAAAAAATCTTCAAATAATTGATTTACATTTGAAGAGAAATTGTTGTAGTTTAGGTTCAGAGAGCATGACGTGTGAACCAGCATACTGAAAGAAGATGCATATAGACGTGCTTCAATATTGTAATTTTCAGCGAACCGATAGAAAATGCTGAAATATTTTTGTTAATGTTTTATTTGACGTTAAATTATTTTGTAGGTAATCAAAGTACGTTATTTTCACTATAATTTTTTTTTTTTTATATTACCTTTGCCCCGCAGTGACCACGTGATCTGCCAACCAGCAACGACCTCTCGTGCTAGCAGCGGCAGCAGCCACAGCTAACTCATGCGAGCTGCTGCTAAGTGCACAGCAAGCTCAGCACGATGGGACAGGCTAAACGGGAGGAGGATTATGGCTACAACTTATTCTCGGAGAGAAAGGAGGGCGGACAGAAGAACATGTCGCTCAGCCAGAGTGTGTTGCACTGTCACAACAAGTGTCGGGTCATGCTGCAGTTTGCAATGGAAACGAGTGAGTGGCGACGCTAGCTCGGTTAGCATGTTAAATGGAACACACAGAGCAGCTTGTGTGTGTGTGTGTGTGTGTGTGTGTGTGTGTGTGTGTGTGTGTGTGTGTGTGTGTGTGTGTGTGTGTGTGTGTGTGTGTGTGTGTGTGTGTGTGTGTGTGTGTGTGTGTGTGTGTGTGTGTGTGTGTGTGTGTGTGTGTGTGTGTGTGTGTGTGTGTGTGTGTGTGTGTGTGTGTGTGTGTGTGTATGGAAGTGTGGCATCAATGAATGAGTGTCAACGAGTTCAACCTGCAAGTCAGTTTGGCGTTGGTCTGTCTCAACTAACTGGATTGTGTGCTCCTGTCAGGTCCCTATGCCAAACTCCTGCTCAGTGCCATGAAGGCCTCCGGATGGTACGACACACACACACACACACACACACACACACACACACACACACACACACACACACACACACACACACACACACACACACACACACACACACAAGTCACTAAACCTAAAGGCTGTAACAATCACGCAAAGCTGTTCATGGATGAAAGTCGGCAAATGTGTTAATCTAGTGTAGTTTTAACTGATTACCACAAATGTTACAAATTTACCTGCAACATAAATACAGGCCCAAGAAAATAAATCACATGTTTGTTGTGAAGAGTAATCTTGGTACCTTGCCACTAAGGCAGGCACCAAGATTACTCTTCGAGACGGCTGTTAAACTTTATTACTATTATTATTGTTGTTGTTGTTGTAAGTAGGACACCATTTAAACAGGAAATGACAAAGAAGTGAAGAAATAGTCTCTCAAACATATGTCTTTACTTTTTGTATGCTGTTTTTTTTGTCCTATATCGCCCTCATCACCTTAATTTTTCCCCCTCGATGAAGCAACGTGTTGACAGAGAGACATTTGTCCTGTGAAGACTGCGACGGGACTGTCAACGGCGGCTTCGACGCCACCTCGTCTCAGGTAGGAGGGACTAATGGCCGCTACACACTGCGCTGCACCCTCTGCAATTTTTAACCACCAGCGAGCCTCACTGTACGATATGAACAAGCTTTGTGCACGATGGGAAGTTTGCAGTGTGCAAACTATGCGATGAAAGGCCGAATTGACGCCTACGATGCACACGAGTCAATGTGGTTGCGCGATTCCAATCGGTCGGTTTAGTTGACGTGGGTCGCGGCGGCAGCAGCGACGAGCGGCCGAGTTGACACGCAGCCGCCGTCTCTGCAGATCGTCTTGTGTCAGAACAACATCCATCAGCAGTCCCACATGAACCGTGTCGTCACCCACGAGCTCATCCACGCCTTCGACCACTGCCGGGCCAACATGCACTGGTTCGACAACTACAGACACCTGGCCTGCTCCGAGGTGAGCGACACACACACACACACACACACACACCCACACACCCAACAGTGTTACTGGCAAAACTCTTGTGGAGTGGATTTTTGTTGCGTTTCTTCAATCCAACATTATAACTATGTACATCTTCCAAATTCAAGAGAATTGTCATTCCCACAATCAAGCCATGCGAGTGACTCGATGACACCTGATTATTTCCAGCGCCGCTTTATTTAACTCGGGCTTTCCCGCTCTTTCAGGTCCGAGCAGCGAGCCTCAGCGGAGACTGCTCCTTCGGCAACGAACTTAGCCGGTACCACTTTGGCCTGAAGGAGCATCATCAGGTACGTGTCGAAAGCTCTTCCCTCTTTTAAATCTGTGGCTCCAGTCTGACCCCCCCCGGTGTGTCGTTCACCCCACCCGGCAGAAATGCGTCCGAGCCCGCGCCCTGCACTCCATCCTGGCCGTGAGGAAGATCAACCGCGCGGACGCGGAGAAAGTAGTGGACGAGGTGTTCGAGTCGTGCTACAAGGACCTCGCGCCTTTCGGACGGATCCCGCACAGCAAGAAGGACGCCGAGTTCGCGTACAGAGATCACATGAACAGAGAGCGATATTACGCGAACCTCTAGCGACGTGGATGACTGGACTTTGGTCAGCGTGGAAACAAACGCAGCCCTTCGAAAGGGACTCGTCCTCCGAGGAAGCCTCATTTCATTTTTCTACTTTTCAGACACAAAATAAAAGGGATGGGAGGAGCTGATTCTTCCTGGAGAATCAAGCATTAGATGAGTGATTGTTGTTTGTTTTCAGGTGATCAGAACGTGCGATGAATGAAATACAAGTTGCTTTTTCTGAGTGTGCCGTGGAACGATGTATTTCCCCAAGTAGTTTTTTTTTTGGTCATCTTTCTGACCCTTTGACCTTCATTCATTTCCTGTAAATTGATCGTGCTGACTGTAAACTGTGTCTCTAATTAAAGTTTGATTCCTCTGTGAAAGTATGACTTTGTGTTCCTGTGTTTCACCTTCCAGTTAATTTTTTTGTTATTTTATTTTTTGTGTGTGTGTGAAGGACAACAGCGGCCTGTTGCTTCGACCTTGCTCCTGAACATTGGGAGAATGTATGAATCGTCCAGAGGAGGATTAGTGAAACTGATTATAACTCATTATGTCTAATCCTCAGAGAGGGATTCTTCAAATAAACACGTGAGATGAGTAAAGTGGGGAAAAGTTCCTCCACGACATCTGCACGGCCGCTGTAAAATGTAATAGCTGACATCTTTATTGGACATTTCAAAAATGTCTCCAGAGATTAATGAGGGAAGAAGTTATAAAGGGAATCAGCCTCATAATCCCCCCCCCCCCCCCATCTCCTCCTGCCTATCTGAAAGACAACAGCTCCTGCATGGTAATCATAAAGTCACCACACTGGTGTTCGGGTGTAATACACCACTCAGTGTTGTCCACTTGAAAAAATGCGTCTAAGACACAAGATTAAACAACAAGAGGGAGACGAGCTGTGGAGATTTGGTTAATTTTAGAGGCTTAATGGAGGAAATGATGAAAACAGCCCGCAGGCGGAGGGATTAATGCGAAGCGGAGACAAAGGAAGGGGAAACCATATTTGGATTTGTGCAAAGTCTCCAGCTGAAGAAATGAAGAAATCACACAATACAATAGAATTACTGCTGGAATTGAGCAAGTATCAAATGCAGAAATTGTTTTTTTTATTCAATTAGACATGACTGTGTGTTTGTTCTGTGGACTGAAGGAGGGATTAAGATGAACTTTGGTCAGGAGGCCAGTTGATGAAGGAAACACAAATAAGTGTTTAAGGAATTAAAGGTTGATAAAAGTGCACAAGGTGGTGAAGCTTAGCAGAGCTAATGACCATATATGGTAACTTCTGGATTGTATGTTTCTTCCCATTTGATAATTGCACATTTATTATTATTGTTGATGTTAATATCTTATATGATTCATGTACATTTTTGTATTAACCAATTGAAATATACATATAATAAATACAATTAATAAAAAATATTGACGATATTATGTAAGAAACGTAAGTTCTGCTAACATTTTCCCTCTGGTCTGTTCAGCTGACTGATGCATTTAAGTCATTATTTATATCAAAAACTATGTAAGCACGTTTAGTATTTAAGTATTCAGTGTCTTATTGTCTGCAGGTAAGAATTGTAGACCAAGATATTAGTGTTAGATAGCATTTATACAATCTTTTATAGAAATCTAGTTAGAAATGTAAGTGAATTGTAGACATTTGATGTTGGAAATGGAAAATTTTGTTCACATCCGCTTGTGGTATTTGAACAAATTCCCTATGAAGTGTATAAATGTATCAGTCAAATACAGAAGCAACATGATTCCTAAACTGAATGTATCAAACCAAAAAGTTTTATCCCAGTTTTGACTGTTTTCTGAGTTTAAAGAGCTGCTAAAACTTGCTATTTGCCCACAAATTAGCTGCTCGCTTTGTGTTTCTGACATCAGGGTGCTTACAAATAAGTAGATAAACAGATTAAATGGAGAGAAAAAAAATCCATAGTGGAACTGGCTGCAAACAATTAAAATCTTGGCATGAGTTCAAATAAAAGCAGCGATGCTCTGTTGTGCAAAGGAGACCTAACTTACCTTTTCCAAAATTAAGATCCAAGATAACTTTATTTACCTCGAATGGATTCGATTCAACAGAGTGCTCCCAATTATTGAAACAATATAGGAAACAAAAAGTAAAGCTGTCAAATATCAAACAATAATAATACAAATAATAATCCACAAACTATATCTGGTATGATTGCAATAAACCAACGAACAACAGATAAGGAGATTTCTTTCATAATGGACTAAATAAAATACAAATGGGGGAGATCAGCAGTACCAGCAGAAAACTCTCACACATAAGGCAAATATATTTGTATATCAAGGCGAATCAAAGTGCTTCACAAAGGCAAAGAAATACATAAAATTGCATTAAATAAAACAACATAAGAAAATAAAAGGACATTTAAATAAAAAAAATGCAGCTAAAACAAGAGAATAAGAATAAGAAACAATACAAAAAAATTGTTTATTGTATGACAATTAATGTGTTCCATGCAAATATAAAATAGATAATGTTACAAAAAGTGGTGTTGTGACATCAATAAAACAAAGTTTTTAAAACATTTTTCCCATTCATATTGTGTGTAATCGTGGCATTCAGACCAAACATAAACAGGGATATAGATTAAGATTAACATCTGTAAATGCAATTTGAACAATTATAGATGCAATGACTAACAGACTAAGAAGAACCGCAATAAATGCAGTTAAAAGTGAACAGAGGATGGACGATACACTAAAAGGGTTGTGCAATGACCGGAATGTATGTGTATGCACTTGTTTTTTTTTTTATTTATTAGTTGTCTTCCTTTGCTTATTCTAACATTTCTGATTTATTTGATACAATCTGACTTTAACATTTTATCAGTGATTTTATAGATTGTGGTGTCTCCTGCCTGCAGTACCACCTGTGGCCTTTAGATGGCAGTTTTGCACCGTTCGTCATACAGCCAAGTTGGTAGAAGTCAGATTCAAGCAGAAAAAGGCCTTGTGCTGTTTTATTGATACATTTAATTGAATTCTTTTCTCTCTCTTTCTCTCTTTCCAGGTGAGTGTGGAGCCTTTTTATGAGCAGAGATGGGCCGCAGTAATCAAGCTGGCGCTGGGAAGAGTGACGACTTTCATTATTCCATCTATTTAAGCAGGCAGCCCCCACTGTGATCTAATTAGGATGCTCCTGCAACGCTGAAATTCCTCCACTAATCTGCTGTAGGACAACACATTAACCCCGAGAGCAGTAATGAACTCGTCTCATTAATTAGAATAATGTCAGATTGAGTCGGGGCATGGCGCTGCAGCGGAGAGCGAAGACACCCGCTTGCCTTTGTGAAGTTTTAAGGTGTCTGCTCTTCATGGGGGTGGAACTGATAATGAGAGACTGCTGAATTATTTAGCTGTGAATTTTAGAAGAGATTTGCATTACTGGCTTCCCTTCACAAAGAGGGTTTGAATGTTTCTGCACATCAACTTTTTAAAAAGGGAAATGAGCGTTTGACACCTTCATTTTCTCTCTTTCAAGGTCCCTTTGAAATGAAAGTGACAGAAAGAGTGGCGCAGAGGAGAAACCTGGAAGGAAAAAGGTGGCCTTTTTATTTTTTTTTTCTTGTCTGTCCCATCTCCAGCACTCTGGAGAAAACTCTTGAACAAAGAAAATATATTGAGCCCGGCCGGCTCTCTTTTAGCCCGAGGAAAACAAGCACACAGAGCTGATTGAGGACAAGAGTGCAGATCTAAAGATGGATATCAGGCACCTTGTTTCACCAGCTGACATCAGGTTCTCGACACCTGAAACAAATCCAAGGTAGAGCGAGAAACAAAGTACAGAACAAGAACTAATGTCACTGGAATGACGACAGTAAAGGTGCAGCCAAATTAAATCTACACAGAGAGGTCTCCATTGAGTTTCCCATCGTGGCTTTTTGAGACTCAATATAAATAAACAGCACCACACATCAAAACTTCTGGAAAAGTCATTCCAAACCATTGCTGGGATAAAATTAAAACCCTAATCTCACTTTATCTTAGCCTATCTGATGGAAAATATGTTTTTCTTTCAGATAAGTGATGGTTTTCACTTGTTAAAAAAGAAAACTGTGGAAATTATCACATGACGCATCATTGGTAGGAAGAAGAAAGAATCTCTTCACTCAGGTATTTCACTTTTCAAGTAAAAAGCACAGTTGTCAAAACATCTTCGAGTAAACTTAAGTTTTTGTTATGTTTATCCATGTAAAATGAATGTTTCATTTGATTTACATACGGGCAAATTATTTACATTTCAAACAAACATCTTATACAGGAGTGTCAATTACATTTTACTTCAGGGTCCACATACCCAGTTTCATCTTGAGTGGTCCTGACTGGTCAAATAGCGCCATAATAACCTTTAAATTTAAACTTTAAACTGGTTTCCTCAGTGTGGCACAGAGTATACGCGCTAAAAAAAATTAAAAAAATCTATTGTTTCTATGAAATCTTTGAAACTTTTTTAGTAGGTTTGCCAGATTGGAGCCTCTTACAGGACGGTTTTTGCCCACTGGCCTTATGTTTGACACCCCTGGTCTTATCAAAGGTAAACCATTAAAGTCCGTTAGAAAAATGACACAATTACATCTTGTTTTGTAAAAAAAAAATGGATCTAAATCAATAATTTTAACTTAAAAAGGCTTTATGGTGGTGTGGCGATTCCTGAGCTTGGGACCTTGTCTGTGTGGAGATTGCATGTTCGGCCTGCGCGATGCTACAAACCACCAAACTGGGCTATAAAAGTTTACCTCATGGCTTCAAACTGAGCTCATAAACACAAACCAAAAAAGCAGTCGGGATACTTTTTTATGGATTATCTACCTTGTACTTTAAATTAGCTTTTGTATATATTCGTCAGGAATAAAATTGTATCCACTTGACCGTATCTTCCAAAGACAATAAGCTACACCTCAAGTTCTCCTCATTGCAGCTCTTTCAGGGATTGATTAGTTTGTTAAGAGGCGGTGGAAGAAAAAGTTGAAATCATTATAATTCTCAGCACAAATCCTCTGGAGGCGAAACCGTCTAACCTGACAATTAACTCCCCCAGCATGGGGGGGCACTGTAGGGGAGCGCCGAGGGGGAGGTGGGCATGTAAATCAATTAATTATGTGTGCAAGTCGAGGATTAATTAAGGAGCTGTTTAAAGTTGGCGGGAGATCATCTCTACATTACTGTCATTTTCAGGCAATACGGGGGCAAGTCTTCCGACTCCGTTAAAGTCAGGTCACCCATAAATACAGGATATAGCGAAAGTGATTAAAATTCATTGTTTCACACGTGTTGCAGTGAACATTTCCCATTTTCGATTTTCTCGTGAAAACTCTATCGAGATAAATGGTTCCCGATGTTCTCGCTTGCTAACTGATTCACGTTTTAGATCAGGAGATTTCACTTTCGGACCACTTTTACAGTCAAGAAGGAAGTTCAGCTTTAAGTGCCCTTTTCCTTTTTCCCACGTCGTCTCAATACCGACAACAAGTCGGGGGATTTGCGGCATGTTGAATGAGGCTTATTAGGAATGAAAGGACGAGAGATTATATCAGGAAATCCCCACCCCCCCCACCCCCAAAACACACACATACACACTCGCACACTGCTGATCATCCTGATACCACCAAACATCCTGTGTTTGGCAGTTTCTCCCACTTAATAGCCAAACAACACCCAACAGGTAAAATGAATCATTTGATGAAATGTTGCTATTAGATTACACTGAAACTTTCACCTCCCCCCCTTGCACTTCTGCAAAGTTTTACTCAGATGTTCAGGTAAAGTCAGACACTGAATGACTTCTTCCCCAGTAATCACCACATGCTGGCATTTGAATCTTCATTCGGATAATAATATGCATGGTATTAATTAGGCCGAAGTGATTAACATAACAACTGCCGGACAATGTCCCAGGGTAAAAGCATGGCTGATTTTTTTTCCCTCCCCTTTTCATTAGCTCTCCCTGAAGCCACAGGCTCATTAACAAACCCCAACAGCCAGCTCCAGCTAACCTTGACAAGTAATGTGCGTCATGTATTTGTTGAAAGTAATTTGATAAACTCTGCAGGACCCAAGTGAAATCTCGGGAATATGTCATGTACGGCAAGAACCAAATGAAAAAAAGTCAAATAAAATAAAAAAAAAGCAAGAATACAAACAAACTAAAGAGAATGTTTTGTGGATGTGCTTCAAACAACTCAAGGTCTGGGTGTGAATTTGCGACTAATGAAGTTTGACACAGTTTGAGTTCTCTGTTCGAGGAGAAAACTTGCACAAATTAAAAAAGCAGCCTGCATCGTCCCCCGCAGTCCTGTGTGAAGACATCCGTCTCCAGAAACCCAGAGTCGAATTGTTTCAAGGCCCCCCCCCAAACCATCCTTCCAACACAAAACTCTTTTAATAGTATAAACTGTATTCTATAGTGTAATCTGTGTGATTCACACATTCCGTGAGGCTGAAGCCTCATATCTGGAACAGCAAAGAGTAACAACCAATAACGTTCATTTCAGCCGTAGGCGAGGCCAACGAGATCCCAATAAACCACTATCAAGTCTGGCACTGTAGCCTTTCCATTTCTCAGTTGCTTATACAAACATCTTAAAACACTCAATATTGAGCTTTCTCTCCATCGATACGTCAGTATTTTCCATTGTTGAGACAAAGAAATATTTAGTAGTGTAGCGTTAGGAAAACTGGCAAACGTTTTTTTTTTTTTTTCCTTCCCCTCTTCTTGAAAATCAATTTGGCAGCACGCTGAGTTCGAAGAAGTTTGGGGATTCAAAGCAACAGCAGAGGTTAATTAGGTAGCGTTCAAGATGAAAGAGTCTGGAAGATCAATTGAGATGTTGGAGGCCATTTCTGTCCAAAAAACATTTCTCCACTCAATACTGCAAACTGGAATTTGACTAAAAGAACAAACTTTTTCTTATCAGCGGTTCCTGCAGGTGGTGAGAAATGTTCTATAATAGAAGATGAAACAGATTTTCATTTGAAGTTGAGAGAACTGAGCTCCAATCCTGCTGAAATCTCCTCTTCCCACCGCCCCTCTTTTTTTGGGAATATTCTGCCATGTGAAACTCCAAGGACAGGCGAGGATCACCTCGTTCTCCTTTCTGACCCATTTGTGAAGTGAGGGCTGTCTTCGCCGAGACGAGCGGGCGGCCGGTGGGACCTCCGACTCATTGAAGGGAGGAACAGGAGATTGCCTGAAGGGTGGAACTCCGCTCTCTGGTGAGCCAATTTAGCCTGACCTCCCCGTCTCCTGCGTGGCAGGTCCAGATAGCCGTCCTCCAATCTGGAGGCTTTGTCACAGTTGTGTGGTCGAGCTCTGGCAGCGGGCGGAGCAGCTGAACCTGAACATCCGCAGCTGGAGGGATTACCATGTCTTCACCGCGGACCGATGTGGCGGGGGTGGGGGGGGATTAAAGCCGCTTCTGATGGCATTTTTCTATGACAAAGCAGACGGAAAGTGGGACGAGGAAATGGGTCAGTGGCGAGAGACGTGGTTGGCTGTGCTCCACCTTGAAAGGTCGACGTTTGATCTCTTTAAATACCAACTTGTTCTTCAGCGTTAATAGATTGAAATCTGTTCTTTTTGGGCAGCCTGGTAACATTTAGCTCGGTGCATATTTTGATTCTTTCGTGGTGAACCTGTCCAGGTAGATAAGGAACGAGGGCTTATGAAGGCGATGGGGTGTTTTAAGTCAACGAGAAAGGTTTAGACTTTTGTCACGTCGAACAGGTTCGATTTGAAGTGGCGATTCTCAATGTGGAAGAAGAAACAAGTCAAAGTGGGTCGGAGGTCCATTTTTAGGCCCCGATGACACGTGTTCCAAGTGAAAACAGAAATCTTTTGCGGCGTTTTGGGTGTCTGTTTACATGTCAACTGTGCTCGTAGTCACTGATAGCACAGCTTTTTGAGAATGCTCCATCGCCATGGAAATGGGAAAAAAAAATGCGAGTAAATAGTGTGTGAGTAGACGGGCAATAACGAGAATGGTGGCCTCCAGAGTGTCATGACTCCCAGTTCGTATTCTCCTGAGACCGTAACAGCAATCCGATTTTGTCGTCTGTCCATACGAATGTCTGTGGTCTCGTTATCTTCGTCTCATTTAATTACAAAAACAAACACCAGCACCCACTACTGGCGCAACATGAAAACTACATAATTTTCTGCAATTCTGATCTGCAAACTGATCTTTGTTTCCTTGTTGACATGAAACTTTTCTCAAACAAAAAGGCAAAATGATACATTTTCAAATGAAAAAAGGTTCTTCTATCAAGTTCATATAAAACTAAATCGTATCTTCTGTGTTCACACTTCTTAATAGCAGGTGGATGGTTAAATAATTATTCAGTACATTTGTTCACTTAATTGGGCAACACAGAGTGACATATGAATTTCATTAGTGGGCCGTGGTGGCCTGGCGGCCAGAGGCGCAGATGCGGGACCGGGAGTTCGCAGGTCAGAATCCGGCAAGCCGACAGGTCAAGACCTTTGACCCCCCCCCCCCCCCCCCCCCCCCCCCCCCCCCCCAGCTCCCCTGAGCGCCTTGATGTGATTGCCCACCACAGGAAAGGAATTTCCAGAAGGAGGTTAATAAAGTGTTTGTTCGATATCAGTTAGTTAGTAATTATATCGAGGCTCAAGCAGGGCCGAAACGTGTGTTTTGTGTTTTGCACAAGTGAAAAACTGAACTTTTAGTCCATAATAAAAGCTTCTTTAGTTAAAAAAGTTATATAAGTAAAGATTGTTGGTTTTAAGTGCAATTAATTAATTAAATTAAAAGGGCCGACTTCACTTCATATGTCTCTGTTTTTTGAGCTGAAGTTACTTTTTTTGGCGTGTTAGTATGCTGTAGCACTGAATCTGTATCTACGTGAGAAGGCACCTTCAGTGTCTGTGGGATTATCATTTCTCACAAAGGGTGAGGGTCACTTGGACTTTCTTCACCACACATCACACTCATTAAGTCTCTGAAGGATGAGGCAACAAGATCAGCCCACAGTCCACTTACTTAACACACACACACACACACACACACACACACACACACACACACACACACACACACACACACACACACACACACACACACACACACACACACACACACACACACACACACACACACACACACACACACTCCCACCACCACCCGCTGCTATTGATCAGCCACCAGCTCGGGCACTTTGCTCCGTCTCAGCCAGCGGGCAATTAAAGAGTAAACAGAAAGAAAACACAGCGAGAATATGACCTTAGCTTCCACGCCGAGGTAAGAGAAACACATTGATCTTCATGTGAACCTCGGTGACTCGAATAAGGAAGAGGAGTAAAATGGAGTGAAGACAAAAGTGGCCCTTCAAACCCATTATCTACAGCCTATTTAGGCACATCTAATTCACTGAACTCTTGAATTGGATTTCTTTGAATTAACTCACATGCAGCAGTACTTGGATGCCATGAAGCTTTTACTTATTTCACACGTACAACTTTGTCGACTTCTAACATATGATGTTGGGTGCATAAATCTTAAAGGCAGATTATCAAGTTGGGGCAAGCGTATTAATCTTGCCATTGATTAGGTGCCTTGCTCAAGGGCAGTTCTGTTACAGCTGAGGAGAAAGAGGAGAACGATTTGATTTCCCAGGAGACTTTCCAGTCATGAGTGGGGCTTTTAATCCTCCTCACCCGGACTCTGTTAATGACTGCAATGTGCAGTTTGACAAGAATTCATTCATTTCATAGCTAAATAAAGAGTTCTATAAATGGGCATTAATATCATCATATCCACAGCAAATATCCCCAAGAACGTGTATCTTTTTGTCAAGTCCAACTAAAATTGGGAATTCTTTATCCACTAGAGGTCACTCTCATGCTGCCGCCTGCCTCACACGACGCTTCACGTTACACTGGCTGCAATTTAATTTACTCTCCTCAAGTACTTACTACACTATTTTAAAATAATCACACACTCACTCCTGTGTATGCATATTGGGGGGGAAAAGAAGACACACCTCGTGTGGATAAAGAAGACTTGATGGATGCACATTGAGGCCTCTCGCATGATGTCTTCATTCAAAACCCCTGCATTAAGGGAACAAACTGCACGTGAGACGCGGAGCAAAGTCAGAACAAGATTTCTCAGTGAGAAGTTTAATGTGAGTTTAAGCGACTCATCCCACAGTTCATTAGTTAGGAAAACACTCTGATTGCTTTTGCCCCACAGGCCATGGTGACCTTCTTCCGGGCAGACGTAAAATCTCACTCCTCGCAATTCTCGGGAGGTGAACGGACGTGTGTGTGTGTGTGTGTGTGCGTGTGTGTGTGTGTGTGTGTGTGTGTGTGTGTGTGTGTGTGTGTGTGTGTGTGTGTGTGTGTGTGTGTGTGTGTGGACTGTACCACTGAGTGCGAGGCACATCTCGCTTTTATCTGCATTCATGCCTCAAAATCCACCCACCCCAATCCTATCACTACCTCCTCCCCTCCCCACCACTGCCTCAGGAAGACAGGAAACCACTTCTGATGGAAAAGGCAGCTGTTTGCAAGTAATGCTCGCTGAGAGAGAGAGAGAGAGAGAGAGAGAGAGAGAGAGAGAGAGAGCGAGAGAGAAAGAGAGAGCGTGGAAAAGGCTCGCGAGACCCACTCTGACAGCACTGGAGGCCTCCTGGCAGACGCACACACGGGCAAAGGGCTGCGGTTTCACGTGGTTCGGCACGCTGCATGACTCACTGACCAGAAACATGTCTCTCCCATGCAGCATGGTGAGGCTTGCAGACTCACGGCGTGGTGGGCGAGGGCCAAAGACAATAAGCCAGGGGCCGGATAATAGCATGTGCGACGGATGCCTGGCAAAAAAAAAAAAAAAAAAAGCAAGCACGTCAATGGCATGTGAATACCAATAAAAGCTCTTATAAATGTCTCGCAGGATGGAAACCCAGAGTTAAAGTGAGAGTATATCAATATTTCTGCTGGTTTTAAACACGTTGTGTGTAAAAATCACATCTTCTACACTCTGAGTCCCAGCTGACTGTGGTTGAAGGCAGGTTACACCCTGGACAGGTCATCAGTGAATCACAGGGCAAACAGAGAAACCACACACACACACACACACACACACACACACACACACACACACACACACACACACACACACACACACACACACACACACACACACACACACACACACACACACAAACACACACACGCGGGGAAAACATGCAAATGAGCGTAAGGCCCCAAAGGTCAGACATTATCATCACGCGGCTCGACTATTAATATCCACTCTTTGTTTTTAACCTAAACCACAGTATTTAATTAAGAACAACAAAGAAAAAACACACAATATGACCAGCAATGAACGATTCACTGGTGCTGGAGGCTGGTTGGTGGTGTCGTGGTTGCCTTGTGTAGAACAAACCTGGTTCAAATATGTACTGGGGAGTTTGCATGTTCTCCCTGTGCTTCATTGGATTTCTCCTCCATGTACTCCAGCGTTCTCACTCAACTGATTATAATACATTGCTTGTCTGTGTGGATGTGTGTATGAGTGTTTACAACAATACGTTTCAAGTCAAACCCAAAAAGATTCAAAGACCAACTCTGAAATTTTTACTTTTTTTTTCTTTCTGTGTGTGTGTGTGTTTGGCTTGGCTTTTGGCTTCTCCACTATTTCAAAGCACGTTTGTCTCAGAGGGTTTTCTTCATGGACCAGTTTGGGTCCAAAATGCTTATTAAGTTTGAGACAAAAAGGTTGCAGTTTTTTGAAGTTTGCCAAATTAGTCATTGGACATGAAAGCAGAGCTAAAACATTGAAAATAGGCTGCAGATCTCAACAACAAGAAAATACTAATGACTTTCATTATTATCGTCTGCTGGACAAAGACATCTATCTATCTATCTATCTATCTATCTATCTATCTATCTATCTATCTATCTATCTATCTATCTATCTATCTATCTATCTATCTATCTATCTATCTATCTATCTATCTACCTATCTAATAAAGTGTGTTTTAAAGTGACATTTCCTTCTTTAAAACATACATTTTGGAGCTGATTGTAATGAAGATATAGGCCCAGTTTACAAATCGTTTCAAATAAAAACTCATAATTTTTGTGTTTTCATTTCAGAAAAGTTTCGTAAAATTCCACCCAAGACAAAGCATCAAATGTTATTCCAAAAGTGAAATGATTTCATTTGATTATCACATGTTATTATGATGTCTTATATTTCTCCCTAATAGATTTTAATGTAGCTCTGGTATATTATTAAAGTTAGCTATAAGCTCATACTTTTTTTTTAGTTTACAACTTGTTTTCTTTAAATAGTCAGAGCAGCCATTAATCCATTTTTGTTTTTGTTTTTTCGGGATCAGAATTATTACACATGCAAATGTCTTATTTAAATGCACAGTTTGTTTGTTGAAAAAGAAGAATCTCATAAAGTTCCAGCCTTGTGGAGGTTGTGCCACAGTCTTTACACCACTTTGAGCATTTTCCAAGAGGATTTCTGGGAAATGCAGTGCGAGAAACTACACAGTTTACAGATTAGCAGTGGTTGCAGTGGTTATGTCTGAGAATGTAAAACTTCTCCCATGTGTCTTATATGTTCTTTGTCCACAAAACTGAGAAATGTCTTTGCCTTTATTTGTGGATTGTTGGTTTTTTTTTTTAAAAAGAGGAGATTGTTCAATTTTCTCAAGGCTTATTTTTCTGACTCGCTGCATTAAAAAATATGGTTTTCATGCACTTTTCCTCGTGAAAATTATAGTTTTTAATATCCCGCTCTACCTCTTTGGGGCATTTAGCGCTCGGCTATTTTGCGGGTGTCACAACGATTGCAGCACCCATGGCGAGGTGATTAAAATCAGGTGTTACTCCATGATTGATGTAGCGTGTGTCACATGTGCGGCGCATTCATGCTGGTAATTACAACACTTTCAGGAGAAGTGGAATTCGGCCTTTTGATGTGCGTTCGCCTGCGAGGACTTTGAAGGACTCAGCGAAATACCGTCTGGGCTCCAAGAGTGATTCTGCAGTATTAATGTCTGAAAATAAAACCATATAGGGGCACTAAAGTTGCATAACGAGTGAATTGTATGGAGTACAATAGGCAAAAACAAAATGCAGATGTTGCCAAGGTCGCTCTTATTCAGGCTGCTTTATGGTGATTAAAACTACTTTACCAGCAGACCGGACAAAACACATCATATAAAGGAGTTTAAAAAAGAAAAAAAAGAAGTGAAGCAGAGCTGCCAGCACACATATATAGCCTGAAACTCACACAAGTAACTTGAAACTCTCACACAACACACACATGCATTGTATCACGCCAAGGAGTAATTTTTGATTCGGTGCCAACCTTTCTGATGTTACTAACATCAAACAGAGTCATGCAACTAGATGTTCTTACTGTCCAGGTTGTTTTATCATTATCAATCATCCTCAGTGTCATTACTTGACATTCAGTTCTAAAATTGGGGCTTTTATCAAAACAAATGTCAGTTTTAAATTATACTTCTCACGTTTAAAAAAAAAAAAAAATGTGAGGAGAAAAATAAACAAACATGGGTCTGACCTGTGAGAGGAAGTAAGAAAAACAAGAATATATGCAGGGAGAACATGCAAAAACACACACACACGCACACAAAAAAAATCATAATTCAAGCAAAATTCTTCTTTATTTTGTCTTCCTTCTCTTTCGTGTTTTGATGTTATATAACGGTCTGTTTTCTTTGTTGTGTTGAGGTTCATGTTTTGTGATATTTTGAGACTCTGATTCTCTGTCTCGTTTCAGGCTCCTCGTCTGATTGCTGCCCTGATGTCTTTCACCTGAGCCTGAGTGTTTGATCGTCTTCACCTGGTGACATCTATTTAAGGGTTGGGTTCTGTTTCCTTCTTGTTTGGTGTGTCTGTGTTTCTGTATGGGGCAGCGTCTCGCTTTGTGTTTCTTTGTTCCTGTGTTTGAACTTTTCAGCGTCTCTTAGTGATTCTCACATGACCTTTTTAGACTTTTATTTTCTTCCTTTTTCTTGCGCAAATAAGAATGCGGCAAGTGGCAATTCTTTTCCACCTTTTGTGGTGTCTGGCATCTTGAGTCCTCCTCTGAAGTAACCCCAACATGTTTCTAGCTAAAACTCACATCCTGTTGATCACAAACACGCCAACATACATCTTCGGGTGCAAGAGCGGGGAGAGATAACTGACAGGTGGTTGAGAAATACTGACATATTTGGATTTATTGATGTCTCATTTTTGAGATTTTTTTTTTTAAGAATCCCCAGAAGACACACTACAATAAATGAAACGGTCCTGAATAAAGAACGAGTGACAAGTTGTCTCTTGCTTTCTGTCGTCCACCCATCAGGATTCTTCTCGACTCAAACTGCCAGGAGCAACAAGTCCAGACATATTTCCTGCAGGGTTGGATGAAAGTCATTCTGGGTAGTGTAGGAATGACGATGATAAAGTGATTTCACTAACTATTGAGTTATCTTTTATTTGCTCAAAGATTAAGTCGACACATGCAGTCCTGCGTCTGAGCCAACAGTAGAAATCCTCTCTCCGAGCCAATCTGCGTTCATCACCGTCATGAAAACCGCTCAGGAATCCAAGACTTTAGGCAACATCTGGCTGGTTTTAAGAGTCATGGACCGTTTGCCGCAGGTGGTGGCGGTGGGCGGGGGTTCATATGGGTTATATGGAGCGTGGAAGTTTAAAAGCATCGATACATGTTGATGCATCACAAGTTGCATGTGGAGTGAAATGGCAAAATGGGAGGGGGGGGAAAAAAAACTGCGTTCTTTCCATATTATCTTATGCAAAAACAACCGTGGGACAGATTTTGGACACTCCGCATGCAGCAAGAGTTTTTGAGTGTAATAAGATGTCCACAAGTGAAATAAAAAAAAAAAAAGAAGAAAAAAGTTTTCAATTCGTTTATTTTATTTGGTGCTGAAGTGAATTGTAAGTTAGCCACAAGTGCCACCAGAGCGAGGGAAAAGTCGTGTTTGGAGCCTGGATTGTGGAAATGATTATGTTCCCCTCGCTATCATGGAAAGTAATGCTCGGCGGCAATTTGTCCACCTGCACTTCTGAGCAGCGGGCTTGGTAACAATTACTGGTCCAGGAAAGAAAACATTACAGAGTCATTACAATAATGATAGTAATTCAGGCCAGGATAGATGTTACCCTCTGTGGGCCTTCTCTCCTTCTTTTTCCTCTGCCTCTCTGTCAATTTCCCACCTTGACTCTTCATCTTCTTTCAGCAACTACACATCTTGCTCTTTATTCCAAATCATTATTCGTTTCAGTTTAAAGTCTTTTTTTCTCTCTCCACGATCTTAAGTCATAACTCTGATCAGTTGATCCTTGTCATGATTCCTTTAGAGTGACTTTTTTTTTTAGTTTATGGCACCATAAATCACATGTTTAGCCCCGGAGACACACTGTACGTCTGGACAGGAATACTGTATCGTACTACGAGCTTCACAAAGCTCAGGAGACACGGCAGTAATAGCCGTTTTCTTTTTCCCAGAAAACAAAAGCTTGAATGTGAATATCCATCATGCTAAACAAGTATAAGACGGGAGGGGAGTGGAGGGAGGGGGGGCAACCAGGGAGGAGACCCGCAGGCGTCCCCGCCTTGCCAGGGAACTGCCGCACTTGTAGCAGCCTTATTTATGTCTCAGAAAACTTGAGATGACGGTGCCAAGACATTATCCGAGACGCTGATGGAGTCGCCACACAGCGGCTGCTGCTGCTGCCATCCAGTCTGGAAAACATTTGAAAATCTTTGTTATGAAAAGAGCGCCACGGTGCCCGTCTTCTTCGCGCCGGAGGAGAGATGGCTCCCCTTTCCATCTGGAGCTCGCTAAGTCGGCGTGGGAGGACGTGTGTACATTTTCGGCACAACAGAGCTCGATGATAAAATAGCTTATGAGAAAATACAAACGTCCACAGCGACTCTCCTGGGTGGGCCCACAAGCATATAACGTATTAAACCTGTGAGGGATTATTTTTGTGTCTCAGAAGTTGTTGTTTTTTTTTGACTTTGTAGAATCAAACTGATGCATGGGCTGCTAAATAGTCGTCTTTATGATTCTGCTTTGATACAAGATTTTTCTTTCCTTTGTGAGGACTTTTGTGGAATCAGTAAAACAGCATTTCAACAAATGAATTGAAAATCGTTTCAGGAAACCCAGAGTTCCATAACTGAAAACGTCTGTCAGTGCACAAGTTCTTATATTATTTAGTTTTTGCATTTAGTTTGAAAAGCCTTTTTGAGTATTTTCTATATAAATGCGATTTGATGTTTTTATTTATAATCTGAATTTAAGCTGCTAATTTGCTCATGCCAGGTGATAATGGGACGATTGTGTGCGCGAAAGAGAGTAACGAGTGAACATTTGTGTTTCTGAACTTGATAAATACAAGAAGACATCATCAACATATTGGTTGATAGAGTGACTGTGGGCCATCTTCCAGCTACGGGGCTGTAGGTGTGACACTCAACTTGTCCCTGCCTGTGGGTTGAAGTGTCGTACTACGTAGTGGAAGAGGTCAGAGATGGAATGTGGAGTCAGAAATGTATTCATCAACCATTATTTCTTCCATCATTTCAACCTTTTCTTTTGAGGAGTGAATCTAAAATATGAAGTCTGAAAATACATTTGTTCATTTTATCATTTAGGGTTATTTTCATTAAGGGGGGGGGGGGTTTTCAGAAATTGGGGAGGATTGGTGGGTGACTTTATGTTGTTGAGGTGAGCACGTTCACCCCCCCCCCCCCCCCCCCCCCCCCACACACACACACACACACACACACACACTCCAATGATGTAAGGACAGGTTTTTTCGTTTAGCGTTTATTAAAACTCCCATCCGTGTGGGTGATTGTGTAGGATATATGCTGCCTTTCACCCAGTGTAAGCTGAGATTGGCAAGGACGGATGGAAGGAAGGATGGATGGAAAAGGTTGAGTAATATTTGGATAAGAAGAGATTCCATCCAAATGGCATTATTAAGGGCCCAACACACATCCAAGCTTTATTTTTGAACAGCTCTGTTATACTTCAAAGGCGGCCCTATCAAGACATTAAAATGACCATGAAGGAATTTGGGGCGAGGACGAAATGTGCAGAAGGGCATAAAATTGTGTAAAACTAAAATATGATGTTGAACTTGTACATCAAAAACAGATTATCGTTCTAACTATTGAGACACTGCTTGCAGCCGAAGTATCGGCATACTATCTACCAAGACAATCTCCAAAAGACGAAGACATCAACCCGTTGGAGGTTTGTTTCTGAACAGATTCGCCTCAGACAGGGCTGTTCTGAATAAAAAGTGGGAAATCCCCTCCACTCCTCTGCCCTTCTTGCTTGAGCGGCTCCTTGTGACTGATGTCACGATTTCTCACAGAAACCTTAAGCAAACAATAAATATTCGACAGCTCAGTTGCTCTAAAAAGCAGAGCTGTTTGCACAACAGTACCTGCCAGGACATGCACGGGGAGCTCGCAGGGTGCCATGGCCGTGTTTGTATTGTTTCACACCACGTCGGAAAAGCAGAAGCCAATGGACGTCTTACCATGGCAAAAAACCAAAAGAAAACCAGACACGTAGGAAACTTTGCATTCTATAGGGTTCTGGTCTTTATGGGGGTTTAAATCCCCACAATTTGAATCCAAAATAAAGCATTAAGCCAAGACTGAATTCATGGCATGTGCACCAGGTTGTCCTCATTAATGACTGGCACACACGAAGAAAGTATCTGTTAATTGCTGTGACATTCCAGCTAACACATAAACTAACATTCCTTCCGAGAGAAGCCATTGGAAATCCATGCGAGACGTAGAGCAAGAACCACAACAAGATGAAACCGTTGTTTGGAAGTGTTACTCCCCTCCCTTCTCGGCGAGACTGGCTGCGGCGCGGCGAGTTTCACAAACACCATTTGTCGACTGCGGGTCTCAGTAAACAGTGAACAGGTTAACTTGTGAAAACACTCACACCCTGTTATCAGATTGGGTCTCAACAAAGACCTCTCAGCGTCAACAAAAGCCCGAGATTTTTCGCCGCCTTTTTAAAGAAAGAGGCTTGATTAACACCGTGTCGTGTTGGGTCTTTCTCCTCGCGGGTTCCCACCCCCTGTTCTCATTCCTTCCTTTGCTTTCATTCGTTGGAGCTGTTGACAGCAGGCTTGGCTTGAAATTAAAAACCTTTAGTGTTTGTTTGCTCGTTGTCAGCGTGAGGCTTTTCCCCATCATTCCCCGGGAGGGCATCACTCGCACCTTTAGAAAGCGGCGTTTTGGTGGAGGGGGTGATATTTAAAAAGTCAAGGAGGACAAAGAAAGAGAGAAAGAGTGTCTGAAGAGGACACTGATGGGCCTTGTGAGCAGACATTATTTTCAAAACTTTACGGTGTAGACTCTAAACTTTTCTGAAATGACAACACGTGGTGTAAATGGGATCTAAAACTACTGGGAACACAAAAAGTTGTTGGAAGGATGAAAAATAAGACTCAAACAAAATGTTGAAGATTTATTTAAACTGTTAAATGTGACGATATTTTATCACACAGATTTTGGGGAAAAAAAATACAAAACAGCTAATCTATTACTTGCACTCAATTTGAATGTTGAAAAAAATTTGCCTTTTGTTGTATTTCTGGGCGGGGTGTGTGTGTTCGCCCACAATCCGGGGTCAAGCACACACTCGGTGCCAGTGTTTGACCCAAGAGGGTCTCAAGTGTTGGTTCTCAGTCGGGTGAAAGGTCAGGTGGAGGGTGATGACTGAGGCATTCAAGTAGCTTTATTTAAACTAAATTGTCTTTTTCCCCCCCGTTCTTACCAATGGCTGCTTCGTTTGCTTTAGTCTTGTGAACATTGAGATGTTCTGCTTGCTTTGTTGTGTCTCTCCATTTGATCAGAAGATGTTTGTGTCTTTTCAATCAAATCCTTCAGTAACTGACATGAGCGTGGCTTTTTTTGCTTCTTAAAAAGAGTTATTTATAACTCTGTTCGTCCCCATTTATTTATCACCAGGAGGATAAACGTTAGGAGAAATTTTTTAGGTCTGAACTTTCACACTTTACTTTTCTCTTCATAGCCTCTGTTCACATGACACTCTCCAACTTTCGTTGTGCTTTTGGTGTTCATTTGAATGATGATGGTGAAACGGAGCCACCGAAAATGGAACTTTTTTTTGAAAAACGCTCCATCTCCATGGAAACGGAGGGACGTAGTAGTGTACCAGTAAGCCCATTGTACACAACACTTGAAGTAAGGAGGAGTTTGTTGAAGTTTTTACTTGACACGACAACATGGAGTAAACATGGCGTCATCTCCTCATTATTCCAACAGGCCTGATTCAAATGAATATCTTTGTCTCTTAAAAATGAACATTTTGACACTGTCAGGAATGTAAGGACATCCATCCCAAAATACTTTACAATGAGCTTTGACTCGCTGCTGCCTAACATCCAAACGACGTGTAGAAGCTGACGAAGAACAAAACACTCCAGTGATATACAGCAGCTTTCCACTGAGGTAAAACACTGGATCGCGGCCAGAGTGTTTTTCCATCCACATAAACGCTACAAGAAAAGAGACTACATTCTTCTCTGGTTTTATTTTTTATCTACTGGTGGCATTCAAGAACTGGCATTATTCTTGTTTATTGGATCCATGTCGAACACAGGCACTTATTAGATTGCAGCGTCTCATAATCGTTCTCTGTCTGATCACTTTGCCATTATGTGTCTCTGCATTTCTAACTTCATTTAGCAGTCTGCGATGTTTTATAGAGTGAATTTTAAAAGGTGGGAGTGGGTGTTGGTTGGTAGAGGTGAAAGGATTGGAGATTTATAAGTGAGACAGTGAAACCAAAAAAAAACAAAAAAACCTGCCTGAAGCTAAGTTGTTTGCCTGCACCTGGGATGAAGACAATTTTCTCTTTTCGTTTACAGCTCTCACTTCCAATCTCTCAAATAGTTATTTTCAAGAATGCACGCTGCCACATATTTCAAATGCCAAACCGGCAGACTGTGTATGATGCGTTTAATGGCACATACCTTACAATCGCTTGAGTAAGTGCAGGAATACCCATCAAATAATGGGGGCTACCTTGAAAAATGGGCTCAGAAAGCTCCAGAAACTGAGAAATAATCCCAAACAAATTGGCAATAAAGGAGTAATTGTTTTAGCTTAAGTCGAACGCTCGGCCTGGATGAGTTCAGGCTGGTGGAGCATTGACCCCCAGGGTTTTCTTCTTTTTTCTTTTTTTTTTAACAAGCCGCAGCAGGAGACAAACGAGGAAAGGTGACCTTGCGGGTTCATTTAAACTCCAGGTGGTTTCCGCTCATCCTGTCAACACTATCTTGACACTCCACCAGCCACGTTGCATTCCTGAGGGGAGAAAGCGACCACACGGTGGTCGGTGGGTGTTGTTACAGGAAGGCTGCAATTATTTTTCAATTTGCATGAGCCTGTTTTTGAGTGTTTGGGAAGTCCTCACAAATTAAATTAGGTTGAATGCATCCAGAGATTGGTGCATTCTAAATACACTGGAGTTTGTAGCAGGGACAGATATGGACGAGATTTGAGTAAGATGTCCAGGGGACAGTTTTTCGTTCAATTAATTTCTATGTATTGATTTGTATTGAAAGTTGCTTTAAAATGGAACATTACAACATAGTTGTTCCTCAGTAAAATCAGTGGATCAGTAGAGTTAACCATGGACAGTACATGAGAGGGATGATAGGAGGTGCTGTGAAGTGTATGGAACAGAAGCAAAATCAATCAAAAATGAATAAAAGAAGCTGTAACATAGCTAAACAATCACTAAAGTGACTCCCAGCACCGTTGTCGTGGAAATGGACACTCAAAACGCATTCTCTTGAAAATGTCATGTAAATTATGTGGACAACTCGTCATGGATGAGATTTCACAATTTTTCCTGTACACTGTACTTTTACATATTGTTATTTCTAAATGATATTTTATATATATTTTTTTCATATATCTCGTATACATCTATATAGTATCATATGGCTTTGTTTCCCTTGAGAATCGTTCAAATTTAGCTTATCACACCTCCCGATTTCCTGTGTGGCATCATCCATAACCTTCGTAGTAGCCAACCCAACATCTCAGCATACTGTGTATTACTTATACATTTCCTGCAATTGCAGTGGAGTGGTACATTTGTGTATATATGTATATCTACTGTGATATGCAATAAAGACTGTTTCACAATAAAAGTTATATCTTGTGTTTGTGTGTCAAATGTACTTTGAAATCCTGGAAATCAATAATGTTGAAAAAACGAGTCATGGATGAGACGTCCGGAACCACATGGACGAGTTGACCGGGGTTTGTGGAGGGATTGTTTATGCACCAAGGAGAACATGCAAACTCCACGCATGATTCTCTCAATGAAGTGAGACTGCTAACCACTAGAATACTGGGTAGCCTCGCTCACTGATTGATATTTGTATTAGTGTGACAGCAATACAACAAGGAACACGTTAATTTAGTTAAGTTACTTAAAGTGAATTCAAATAACTAACAAAGGAAGTTGTTCCTTCACAGACGTGACCTGCAACTGTATTAAAGTCTTGATCCTTTCAGAAACTCACTCAACGCTATTTACGTCGCTACATTAAAAGCTCTTTTGGAAAATAAACCTTAAGTAAATGGAGTTCCTGTCGGTAAGAGTATAAAAGTAGCAGCATGGGGGAAGGTGAAGATTTAAGCTCTGAAAGATGCTTACAAACAGCATCCTTCCCCATCGCCTCCGAGACTGTGATTCACAGCCCGGCCTCCGTCTCGGCCATTATGGTCGCGTCTTTTACGGGCACGGGGGTGTCGGTTACTGCCGTCCACAGACACACAGGCAGACCGACTGATTTAGCTCCCCCAGATTTGTGCAGAATTAGTCACAGTCGAGTTTTAAGACGTCGTGGGGAGAAAGAGAAAGCCTGGAGTGGGCGGGCCTCTTTTCTTCTTTTCTCTCTCTCTCTCTTTCTGCTTTTACGACCCCTCAGGTTTCCACCTGTGCTGACATGGCTGGGTTTTACAATAGTTCTGAAAGAGTTACAAGCAGCCGGGTAGAAATTCCAAGACTTTTTCCCCCCCTTCTCTCCCTTCTTCACCCCCCCCCCCTCACCCCCCTCTCTTTTTTCTCTCCCTTTTACTGGAAGGGTGGGGTGGGGGCTGCAGTTATTGTGGAACATTTGTCAGGCAGCCAGTTGCAGAGGCTGGGCCAACTGGTGATTTATGGCAACATCTGCAAGATGCAAAGCCGTTGTATGTGCTTTTAATCATACAAAGAGCCGTTTGCTGGAGCGGAGATTGAAAAGAGACTGGCGTTTTATGGAGTCCATGCTGGGATTCACACTCATGGCGACTGGTGTGAATGTATTATGTGACCGTGGGATTTCTCGGGCTTGGTGTATCCAAGCAGAGTTTGTCGTTTGCAGCACACTACATTGTGATATGGTCAAAAGACTGACGAGGGTGAAAACCATGTGCGAAAGTAACAAAAGGCAAATCTTGTCAGATTTTTCTGTCAGCAGCAGTGCAGTCAAACACCAAGAAAGCATGACCTCACATACCAGAAGCAGGGGGTCATCTTTTTTTCTTTTTCTTTTTTTTCTTCTTCTCACATCTGTATTCACGTACTGACAAAGCATATCTAATGTTGAAACAAGCTCCCCGTATACGTAAATTCCAGCACCAGTCCCCCGGCAGATTTCCTGAGCTTCGTAACAGAGGAATAATCATTTTGCAAGCCGCCTTCAAGCTATTTAATATAATAAACATCTGTCTGCATGTCGCCACATCTGGCAGCAATGAAAGCAAATTAGCTACAAAATTTGGAGTGTCTGGCAGTGAGATAAGACCGTGGCATGCTAAATTCATTTTCTGGGCTCAGCCGGTCACCCGGGTGTATGGCGCTGCGATGACCTGAGGAGCCGGTCGTGGATCAGTGTCTGACTGCTCATGTGCACATTGAGGGGTCAGAAAATGGAGAACAGACTCTGATTTTAGACCAACACCCCCCCCCCAACACACACACACACACACACGTCTGCCAGTCTTTGGTGGTCTGGTCGAATCGTCAACTTCCTGTCTTGTTCTTTCTGGACACAGAGTCAAAGAGAGAAAATTACCCCGCAATCTGGCCGCCGTTTTTCTTTCTTCCCCCTTCGGCTGCGAAACGCAAAAGCTTGTCAGTGACTGCAGACCTTTTTCATCCGGTGGAAACCTTCAACGCCTCAGTCACTTTTCAGGCCACAAATTGTTTTCTGGTCGCAGCAGGAGTTTCAGTGACTTTCTTAAAAGGAGTAAATAAACTATTATGAGGGGGAATTACAGCCACCCGTTTAATTTTCACATGTGGACTTCACCAGAGTGTGAAACTTCGCCTTCATGATGCAGATTTTACACTGCTGACAACAAGTATTGAATTCACCAGACCAGGCTTCAATTTGAGCTGAGACAAAGAGAAATGCTGAGTTAAAGGAGTCTGTTGATAACAACTCAATAAAAATTCAATTGTGAATAGAGTCATTTCTGTTTGCAGTTCGTAAGTGTGCTGTCTTCAGGTAGTTTCCGGCAACAGTCCAAAAACATTCAATTGCTGACCCTGAACCGCCTGCGGGTGTCGTTGTCTCTCTGTGATGGACTGGCGACGTGTCCAAGGCTTTCTCTGCCCTCGGGTTTCGTGAACTGAGATCAACTCCGGCACCTTGCAACCCTGAACTGCACAAAGCAATACAGAAGATGAATGGATGGATAACTGGTGGTTCTTATTTGCATGTAAATGTGTTTTTGAGTGTCTGTTTGTGTTGTCGTCAGTGATTAACTAGTGACTTGACTTGTCCAGGTAACCTGCCCTTTGACCAATGTTATCTGGGATCAACAGGTTTAGAGGATGGATGGACCTATATGCTCTCACTGCAGTGCTTCTTGAATGTGGCTCAGGGTAGTAGAGGACAAAATCTGCTGGTTGGATTAGTTTCCAATTCAATGGTAGGAACTTTTCAGAATCGCAAATGCAAAAACTATGTTTTTCGTCAAATGTCATGTAAAAGGGGCCTTCGGAGCACAGTGGAATATGTACGAAGTTACTCACACTTTTGGCTCTCTGTTGTTAATCACAGCGTCCAAGAGAGGTTGTTTGAAAGTGTAGCTGCGGGATCAATGAAATAAATAGGTGCGAGCCGTCTATAAATGAAATAAATCAATGTAAACATTTCTTTCCTTCAAACGTTAACGCTGCATCAACTCAATTTAAAATGTAAATCAGTAATTTACTAACATGGGAGCTATAGTAATGTCTATATCAAACCCAGTGTCCCAGAAAGACACACATGTAGAGTTCTTATTAAAATAAATGTTCAGTTTTGATTGTTTACAGTGCAGCTAGAATAATAAAAGATAAAGACTTCCAACTCATGGGTTTGTTATTCTTTATTAGATGCTGTTTCATGTTTTCATTGTGAACAAACAAGTAATATCACATCCTTCTCAGCCCATTACCTACAGAAAGTTTTGAAACGTACACACAGCTTATATTTCACGTACAAGAACAAAAGATGTTTCACAGCCTTGCTGCAGTGATTAGGTTGGCTCTCCTAAAAGCGGGCCGCTCTATTTCTGGCCTGACATCTGTTTATGCATGTCATACATCACTGAGCTCACACAACGTTTTGAACCCTCACTTCCAAACAATACAGTATGTCAGTCCTGTAAATATCAGCACATTGTGTTGAACAAGGAGTGTAATCACAATCCTCTGAGTTTATCATTCATCACTTCCAGACCCCACTCGTCCGTTCTGGAGGGGGGTGGGGGGAGGGGGGGGGGTGTCATGTTTGTTCGAGGTGGTTTTCTGCTCGGACCTGGCTCGGCTCAGCCTTGAGATAAGGTTATTAGACCAAAGTGGACCTGGTCCTTGAAGGTTGCCTCAGCAGCAGCAGCAGCAGCAGCAGCAGAAGCAGCAGCAGCACGGCAGCTGTTTCCCAGGTGTTTGGATGTGTGTGGCTCCACCATCTTGTCCTAATCGCAGCCTCCTCAGAGAACTGGCAAGACTTCCAACGAACCCCGTCATTCCTTTACAGTGGTGTAAAAGCATACAAACCAGAGTGGCGTACGTAGCCAGCGGCCAGGTGTACTCAGGCATTAGTCAGGCGGGAGGATGGGAGAGGAATCGCGAATGCTCACCATCAGCATTTCCATACACAAACCCAGCAAGGGCGTAGAGATCTCCCTGGTTTACAACAAAGGAGGTTTCGAACATTTCTCTCCAGTGCTTTTTCACACTGCACACTGGCTGCACAACTGAATGGAGGATCTGATTAAATCCCCTCCGAGCTGCTGGCACCACCATGGTGGATCTGCCGTTTCATAAACACAGCTCCACTGTGGCGGCCGCAAGACAAGTTCCAAGTGCAAGTTTCAACAGCTTGCCCGGTGCACAAGCACACCTTTTTCCCCTGGTGTTGAGGAGGAGAGGCCTGAAACAACAAACCGCCGGGCGAGAAGGGCTGGGGGATCAGGGAGGGGCATGAGTCATCCAGCAAACAGAGGGAGCCTAGTTCAGGTACATTGTGCCATTCTATCCTGACTGACGGCCATTTGTGGGTTTAAGGCGTATTATGTATGATTATTTGAAGTTGTTTTTTTTTTTAATCAAGGGTTTTATTATTAAGAGTCATACTGGATGAAAGTGGTCTCAGTGGTAACATTTGGAAGTATTAGCCTCTTGACTGGATGTTATCCAGAGGTTGGAAGTTTGAATACATGTTTCAGGTATCTCTGCTTCAGTAAATAGTGAAGACACAACACAGAGAGTGGATACTGAGTGAACACTTTGATTTAAACTGTGTCCAAACATTTGGAAGTTATGTTAGGAGAAGCTTCACTTTGAAAGGATTAGTAATTGTCTTACACAAGATTATAACTCCCTTTATGTGGCAACATTTCAAATGAAATGGCTGTTTTTTGAAATACAGAAATGATTTTTAAAATGATGTACATTAACACAAAAATGACAAACACTAAAAAAGGTGTAGTTAGTGTGTAGGGCCACGAGTCTGCTGTTTTCAAAAAGTTGTATTTTCAACACTCAAAATGCAATCAAAGTTTTCCATTTTCAGGTGAAAATACTTTGTTGTTAATCTATCTAAATATTTAAATCTGTATTTTATTCCAATATATATATATTTGCACAAAACGAACCCTGAAGCGATAACAAGTTGCTTCAATTCAGAACTTTGTTTGAATCAGTTATTTTAAGGCCACCATGTTTTTCAGGAGCAGTATTTTAAACTCAAAATGTATAAAGCTGTTTACCCTAACTTGCATTGAAAGTTGATCTTTGTTGGTTAAAACCTCAGATCATGTTTTACTGTGTGGTAGAACGACTAAACAGCAGCAATAAAGAAACTCATGACCATTTATAAGTTTTCAAAGTAAAACATCTAAGTCGAAACATGGTTGTAACCTTATCACCTGGTCAAAAAGTAAAAAAACAAAACATACTATTTTGTGTCATAATGACTATTAGTAAGATTGTGGGAGTTCAACAGTGCATATTAACAGATATAATAATAAGGAAAGCAAATGTCATGGTTTCCAACACTTCCCATTCCCTGCATGCTCAGTTCCAGTTTTTGCCTCCTGGCTTTCGGCTCAGCCTTCCTCATATGAAGGACAACAGGTACAAGCCCTCCTTCGTCCCTGAAGCCATTCCCCATCTGAATTTCTGATTGTAGCAGGAGTCGTACCTAATTTAATATTATGTGGCTTCTCTCAGGTAGGCAGGAACCTATAATATGCCCTGATCGCACTTTACCCACCTTGCATTTTATAGCTGACAAGCTGTTTGGAGTCGATCTATTTTAGTTTATTTTAAGATTCCATTCAGCCACTGCCACTGATGTTGTTTCAGCACACTGTTTTATCCCTCCCTCTTGTTGCTCTCTTTATGTTTTATACTTTGCTGCAATGCTAATTGCTCTACAGGGACAAAAATAAAAACAGAACTATTCTGAACTGGGTTGCTTCAGTTCTCTTTTACGTGGAGATCACAACATGAGTCTTACATCAGCCATTTAGTTGAAAACAAAGACTGATATAGAAATAATTATGGGACATGACCTCCTTTCGAAACTCAATTTATTTGTCCAATTGCCGTCTGATTTGCCTTAAATGCTGTCTCATCAGAATATTTGCTTATTAGTTCATAATAATTAGAAAGTATTAAGCTTCTCTGGTTATTACCCAGCACTACCTGAACTCCAGTGTGATATTAAACAGTTAAACGTGCTCCAGCTCTCTCTTTGTGTGGTCTCTGATGACAGACCTGCACTGTCCTTGGCGGTCTGTGGTTCTTCTTTAAAACTCTAGTGATTAACCCAACGGCCCTCCTCCCCTCATGGCACGGATTCACTGAAGACTCTCAGCACTGAGCACACATTAAGGTGTTTTTTTTTTTTTTTTTTTATTGTTTCCACATGTGCAAAACATTGCTTCATTCAAAGCTGGAATAACTGAACAGACAGGACTGGGATTTATTTATTATTAAAAAAAAACAAAACACAAACTGTAAGCAAAAATATTGAAATCTGTTTATATACAATTTACAAAATATAATAAAATTTATATAAAAGTTTATATTTATCTATATTATTTCACTGGATCTGTATCCTCAAAGAATAGCTGCTAAAATGTTTTTTTTTTGTCTCCGCAGGAACATCATACTGTTCTTTACATTCACTCGTTTGCACATTTGAAGAGTCCTTTATTGCAAAAAATTCCATTCAGTGAGGTAGAAATGTCAAGTTGTTGGTTTTTTTTTGGTCGTCCTCTTCATGAAAAACAAGAGCTATGTCTGTCCGCTAGGTGCTCGTTCGGCGTTGTGGGATGGGATCAGTCCGACAGTTGTCAAAAGGCTGTTCGTAGATGCTGCTGCTGTGTTCCGACGACGAGTCCTTCTCAATGTTATTGTCTTCTGGGTCTGTGTCGGCGTCTGGGGCAGTGTACGGATTCTCATGCAGAGTTATTCCACCATTATTTGTCACCAACGGGTGTCTGAATTCCGGATGGCGGTCCTTCTGAGGCCTCCAGGGAGCTTTCCCAAACGTTCCTGAGTGAGAAGAGTTGGGGAGCAGATCAGGCAAAGCACTAACAATATATGCAAATTTTGGGAAACTGACAAACTCAAGGCTTACCCATGAAGGTATTGCATGAGGAAGGACATTCGTGAGGTTTCCCAAAGTCACCTGCTTCTGTCTCCTCAGTGGATGAGCGGCGCTCAGGCGGCAGGTGGGAGGAGCCGTGGTGCAGATTGGCATTTGGAAGCTGCATCAGTACAGTGGACGAGCAGAGGTCAAAGTGCTCTGACAGAAAATAGTCCCTTCTTTTTGAGGTGGTCAGGCTGCCACTGTAGGAATCTGCGCAGTTGGGTTTTTGGTCCACGGAATAGCCTGAAGGCGAGAAATTAGTTTAGTGAGACAGTTGTGGTAGAACGCTGTTTTCAGATCACAATGGATATAATCTTCTCCAAACCTGTGAAGACCTCGGACGGGTCTGTGGAGTATACGTTATCACGGCGGAGCAGTGAGCCAATCGGACCTTGATAATGGCAAAGCAATGGGTCGATGGCTGCCTCGAGGTCTGCCTCACTTCCTGTATCCAAGTGGCAAAGACCTGTCAGGGTGAAGAGTGTCAATTATGTTCCCTTATGAGATGTTTCTTGAGAATTTAAGAATGAATAGATGGTATTTTACCATTCATGTCTCTATGCTGCAGGTAGAAGCCACTAATCGATGATGCCATGTATTGATGGCTGCTCCCGCTCTCAGATGGGATGTAACCATCCTGTCGGTCAGCCAGTGTGCCCTGAGAGGACAGGTAGCTGGGGATGTCAGCTGGGAGGTTGGTCTCGTCTGAAGCACAAGAGAATCCAGTTAACACCAGGTTTCGCTGAGAAAGCGGAAAACGAGAGCCCTCCTCTACCAACCAACCTGTGTTGGTGACGCTGCAGTCCTCACTCCTTCGGCGGGTATGGTAGATGATAACCACCCAAACCAGGGAGGTGCCAACCACACAGCACACCACTGCGATGATGACGATCCCCACCGTGGTCCAGCCGTCGTCGTCGGGTCCCGTTCCGCTCACCATGCCGACACCGATGCCCCCCTGCACTCCAGAGTCGCAGTTGGGATTCGGTATGACGGCCAGGCGAACGTTGCCCCTCTCCGTGCCCAGTGCGTTGGACATCTCGCAGGTGTACTTCCCGGCATCTGCCTCGGCGGCGTCGACGATGATGAGCAGCTGGTTAGCAGCCGCGAAGAAGTGGCGTTCCGTCACTACTAGCGGACTGTCGTCTTTGGTCCAGTTCAGCCTCGGGGCAGGGCTGCCGCCGGCGATGCACTGGAGGACTGCCGTCTCACCTTTGGCCACGGTGCGGTCCATAAGGGGCCGCAAAAAAGAAGGGGTTTCTGTTGGAAGAGCAGTAGAATAAGTTTATAGGAAAATTTACTAAAGAGTGAATCATCAGTCGACAGGGATTTTCCTTTGAACTGAGTAACTTGTGACTCCCTCACCGAGAACAGTTAACGTAGCGTTTGCAGATATCGCCCCAGCTGTGTTCTGAGCTGTGCAGCTATAAACACCAATGTCTTCCGTTTTGACATTGACGATGAAAAAGACGTCGTCCTCGGGCATCACGTGCATGCGGCGCTCGCGGGCGGCGGGAAAATCCGTGCCGCCGTCTTTCTGCCAGGCGATCTGAGGGGAAGGGTGGCCGACAGCAGCGCACTCCAGCCTGGCTGTTGCACCGGCGCGGATGCTCAAGTCCATCGGCATCTTCGTGAAGGACGGTAGCACTGGAAACAGAGAGTCAAATTTTTACACTGTATTCCTGAAAACTTCAAAAATATCACGAGGCAATCCCCATCCGACGACTTACTGTTGACTGTCAGCCTGGCTTTGGTGGAGTAAGACGATCCAAAGTGGTTGGAGATGACACACTGGTACTTTCCCTCGCTGGAGAACTCTACGTTCCGAAGCTGCAGCGTGGTGGTGTACTCCGTCACTTCGGTCTCACTCCCCATTCCTCCTTGCACCCTCAGGTGAGCCTGGTTGTGGATCTCCGCGTCGTTCAGGACCTCGTTGTCCTTTTTCCAGGCGAAGGTCATGGGCGAGTCGCTGGAGCTGGCCGCCGAGCACACAAACGTGACGTTGGAGCCCTTCAGGGCCGACTGGGTCTCCGGCTGCACGGTGATCTGAGGCTTCGGGAAGTCGTCTGAGCAGATGACAAGAGATGGGTTTTCATGTTTAAATCGTCGATTTTTCTAAAACCGGGTCCCAGTAAATTTCCATCATGTGCCTTTAAGTGAGTCATTAGCTTGCTCAGCAGTCGGGGAGGAAAGTCTTGGAACTATTTGGGTCAGTCTGTAAAATGGAAAAACCTGCCCGAGGACAAGTGGCCGTTTCTTAGGACCTCGTGGGCCGCGCGAGTCGAGGTGTTGCGCCGGGCGAGTGCATCGCTTACCACACACAAACTCCTCCTGGCTGACGGCGAACACGCTCCTGCCCTTCAGCATCTGCGGGTGGGCGCAGCTGGCATTGACGCAGGGCAGGAAGGTTTGCTCTGCCACCCAGAGAGGAAGCCACTTCAGCTGGCAGTCGCACAGCAGGCTGGAGGTGTTGAGACGCCTGCCGAGGGGGGGGGGGGAATACCAGAATCTTTTCATTTACTCTGCAGTTATTTCATCTTAAATAGCTTAGTGGTTTGCATGATTTTTCCACATGATACACTGGAGGTAAAACTGTCACTAGGAACAAAAGAACTTACCATTTCAGTAAATAAATGACTTCTTCTCGTAATAAATACACAGTTTAAGATGGAACAAAAATGCATTGATTTTGATTGAAACTCAATCTTGAACGATGCCTTAGTCGGGGTTGTCAACCGGCCCGCAAGAGGCTCGAATCCAACCAAACCACCAAGCAAATGTTTAGAAATTAGTTTTTTTTTTTTTTTTTTTAATCAGCTTTGAAATATTTAAGAGTAGCGAACACAATATAACACTGAGACCTGAGCTGAGATATCTGTAATGAATGCAATCTGCCTTGTTGCTAAGTTTGTAATGACTTAAATGGTTTTTTTTTTACATTTCACAATACAATTTCACATTGTAGTCATTTTGCAAGTCATTGTATTTGGTTTTGCAAAAACATAGAACTTTTCATCACATATACATACATAGGAATTCAATTAAAGTTTAAATTTAAAGGTTATTATGGCACTATTTTACTGGTTCTTGCCCATTCTCAAGGTGATATTGAGCTCTATGTGGCCCTTGAACTCGAATGTGTTTGACACCCCTGCCTCAAGTAATGAATACGTCATTTGTCATCAAGCTGCACTTATTTTCAGGCAAGTAAAGTTTCTCCAGCTCCGGTTTTGAGCAGAAGACAAAAGGACCTGTGAGCATGTTATTACACACAGCTTGCAGCCGACTGTCCCAGCAGACCGTAATGACTTTCACCTGGCGCTCTGTCCCACATCAACACTCAAGACACTAACCGAAGCCGCCTTTAGCTGTGATCACACTTACAGCTCCTGCAGGTTCCTCATCTGAGAGAAGGCGTTCGCTTGGACGGACATGATGGCGTTATTGCTCAAATCTCTGCGGAGGGCAGAAAGAAAAGGAAATTAAGATCCTGGAGGAAAGATGGCAGCTCTTTTTTTTTTTTTTGCCGACATCAGCCGTGTGGAGAGAGGGCTCCAAAAACTTCAATCGAGAGAAGAAAAAGGAGGTCTGGGCTCCAGAACAATAAAACTCTGGGCAGCAGTTTGCTGTGTTAATCAAGAGAGGCCCAGCTCTGGGCCGCTTTAAGCGCTGGCAACTGCTGGGAAAAAGCTCTAATTAGAATCAAATGCAGCTGTTGCACACTCATACACACACTTTCATACACTCCCGAGTTCTCTCTATTTGCCTTGATGACCGATATTGTCTGGCACACACGTAAAGATGCTAATGGCAGAGGCTTTTGCCCCCCCCTTTTTTCTTTTTCTTGATTCTACATCAAAGTGGAGGAATTGGAGAAGACAGTTTGGGAGTATAGCTCTAACAAACAGCCTCTGTCTTAGTGTCATTAGCTCCGCTAAGTTTACAGCTCTGCCTTTTGGAAACAATCAGTGAAACGTGAGGCCGACTCACAGGTGCTGCAGCGCGTCCAGCCCGGAGAAAGACTTCTTGGTCACCGAGCGGATCTGGTTCCCTTGAAGGAATCTGGGGAAATAACAAAAGCCTGATCAATTCCCGGCCCTCCTCGTCACCCGCTCACCTTATTTTGTTCGTGCCGAGCTTTAAAGTCGGATTGATCGCACACTCACAGTCTTTTCAGCTTGTCCAGAGCAGAGAAAGGCCCATTCATGTCTTCAATGGTCCAAGAGATTTCATTATTTTGGAGATCGCTTTGAGAAGAAAACAAAGACAGACCACACTGTTAAAAAAAAAAGATCCACACCCAGAAAACGGCTGCGCTTGCGATGTTAATAAAACTTTATGCGGCTTTACGTCTCGCGTGAGGGGGAAAAAGACATTTAAAATTATATTCAAAGCGACTTCGTGCCTCAACAGGAAGTCACTTCCTGGCAGTTGAAGCACTTTTAAAAGCGAGATAGGTTTAACAAGGAAGCTGCCATGTAACATGTGTGCTGCATTTTAAACTGTATCTCAGTGAATAAATATAGTCCACAAGTCATTTAAATATAATATATTATCCTGAAAAGGAAATCTGGATATCACATACATCTATAGATTGACGATTGAAAAAAGTTCAATAATGCCAATCAAAAGGCCTTTTTCACTACATTTCCTATGATACCTTTCAGCCAAAAGAACAGATTACATGGTCTAAAAACTTGGCTTCACTGTGAATGGAAATTACTTTTTTGGGGGGTAAATGGCTAATTTCTACTGAAAACTGAATTGTATACTACCTCACTTCAATTGCAGTTACTGCCCAAGCAGATATTGCCCGTATTGCATTATCTTGTTCCAAAATCCTTCCCATTCCCGTTAGATTTCTAAAAATCTGAAATATTGCAACCAAATCCCACTGAATCCTCAAAAACCAAAACAAATGGAGACGTTTATCCCACTGTGCACAGAGAGAAAAACACACGAACCAACTAAATACACAGTTTTGTGGCCACGGACGCTCCTAAAAGCCGAGAATTTCCCAGAGAAGCTGCCCCCTTTGATCCCTCACCTGCTCGAAAGCTTTCAAACCGTTGTTTTCCCCTCAGCATGCCTGGCTATGGCTGATTGAAACTGAGTAACAGTGTGCGTACAAGGGGAGGGGTGGAGGGGTGGGGAGGTGTGGCAGGTTTGAAGCCCTGAAGCAAACCACGTCCACCTCAGTGCACACCTGCCCCTTCATGACCTCAGCAGTCCAGCTCACATTTGGTTCCAGTTAAAAAAGTCCCAACTCGTTGCGGGGTGGGGGTGGTGAACGTTACGAAGGCTTTCTGTGGGAAATGGGGGGATGGTGGATGATGTTGGGCGAAGGAAGCGAAGTTTAGAGGGGGGAGGTTGTTGAGGTCGGCGGGGTTGTGCCTCTCTGAGGTTTTTTTTTTTTTTTTTTATGTGTGTGGAGAGACCTCAACACGGCAATCTATTTCACATCCCCAAAACAAATCAGGCAGGATATTTCCACTCAGGCAGAGGATTGGTGGTAGAGGTGGGTTTAAGAAGGCATTGGGTGGGGGTGGGAGACACATATGGAAGTCATAGGTGCATTTGATGTTAATATCGGCTGGACTGATGGCGTGAAGCATTAATTCCTGAAGCTTTAAAGAAGAATTAACTTTTCAATGGGAATTTTGTTAAATATGCAAATTAATACCCTAAAACAATCAACAGATTGTTATGAGACAACAGCCATAGCTTTGTTATTTGACAATGTCTTCAAGTGTAAATGGAGAAACGTCCATTGTGTTTAAGGGGTCTATTTATACAACAATGGTGCTCGGATCCACTGAAAATGCAACTTTATGAAAACAAAAAAAGCTGCACTGAGGGGGGAAATTTTCAAAAGTGCAACTTTTCTGAAATGCTGCTACCATGCATGTGCACCACATCCGTAGTAAAGAGTTCATTTGCACAAGAAGCAGATGGACAACAACAACAATTTCGGGACTCCAGAGTGGCGTGACTCCCAGTCCATGTTGTCCTGGGACTTGTGCGTGCGCTTTCGTTACAAAAACAAACAACAGCACCCACTAGTGGGCCAATATGGAAACTATGTTTTCAACATTTGTGCGGATTACATTTAAATGGACATCGTTTTCTGACACAACATTTTAAAAAAAGGTGCTTTTTAACTTGAATCAGTGTCGTATAAATGGGGCCTAATACTTGTGCATGTGATGCTGCAGGAAAATCCACCGATGTTAGCAACTTATTGTTTAGCTACCATCAAGTTCCTTTGCACAATAAAAACAGTGTCATTGAGGTCGAATTCAAATTTAACCTGGGCAATCCTTTAATAAAATATAAATAGTTATCATAGCCTCAGATAAAATGTAGTTTTAAACAACACATTATGTCCACAAACGGCATACAGTTAATTCAATTGTGTTTACAGGGAGTGAAACACTTGATGTGCTAAATAAACAACAATAATTACGGTAGGTCTACTGCAGCCATTGAACGCAGGAAAAGGCTGCACTTATGCCATAGCTTGAGACTGCTTGAGGAAAGTAGGGGGGGGGGGGGCGAACCCACAATGATTGTATTAAACACTGAATGCAACTCACAGCATCTGCAGGTTGGAGAGGCCACGAAAAGCTCCATCTGCTATGAAGCTGACACGGTTGTTTCCGACGTGCAGCTCGTCCAGCAGGCTGAGACCGACGAAGCTGGACTCCTCCAGCCGGGACAGGTGGTTGGAGGAGAGGTGTCTGCAGGAAAGGGTTAAAACAGCATTAGTGTCAGTTCTACATTAAATAGTTCATGTTTTTCCACATTGGAAAATAATAATAACCTTTCATTCCTAGACTTAAGTTTTGGGAAATCGATTTCTGCAGCCAAACAGTCCATTTTTTTTTTTTTTTTTTTTTTTTTAAGTAAACTTAGATGAGAACAAATCAGATAGCTGGACACGTTCACGGCCCACAGGCGGCCTGTTTACTCTCAGGTTCATGTGATAAGAGCAAAAGAGAGGCAGAGAAGAGGGAGAAAGAGAAAAAAAAAAAAAAAAAAAAAAAAAGGAACCAGACAGGGCAAATACAGAGCAGACCGCTGCTGTAAACAACAGCCACAACAAAGGAAATCCAATCCTCTACCATGAACGTGTGTTGATGGCTCGAGAAACCTCTGAAGTTTGTGGGTATTTCACAAAAAAAAAAAAAAAAAGCACAACTAATAACGGAAATTCCCCCAGAAAAAAAAAAAAAGAAGGTTTCGCTACATTGACAGCAGAGCAGAAAAGAGGCAGAGGGGTGTGTAATATTCTGGCAGTGCGTTAATGTTGGCACAGGCTGGCCGAGCGGTAAGAAACGACGCTTTGTCTGCGTGTGTGCGTGTGTGTGCGCGGAGTGTGAGGAAGGGCAGGCAGGAGCGCCAGAGAGGAGGAAAGGGCAACACAGAAGTGTTGGGAGTTCAGAGTGTGAATGGAAAGTGAGAGAGCGAGGGAGGGAGAGAGAGAGAGGGGGAGAGAGGGAGAGAAGGTGGTCTTACAGTTCGCTGAGTTTCTGGCAGAACTCCCAGGCCTCAGGTCGGATCCTGCTGATGGCGTTGTGGCCGAGGTGGAGCTGCTGCAGAGTCAGCAGGCCGTACAGCCAGCCTTTACTCACCTCCGTCAGGTTGTTGTAATCCAGCTGCCTGCACACACACACACACACACACACACACACAAGACTTCAGACCCCATTTCATTGCGTTAAAAGAAAAAAACTTCATGGTCATATACAGTTTTACATACAGCACTTCCATGTTGCTGAGGCCCCAGAAAGCCCCGTCCATCAGGCGGCTCAGGCCGTTTCTCTGCATCTTCAGGGAGCGAAGGGCGTGCAGGCCGTGAAACGTCAAACCCTCCACCCTGCGGACACGGTTCCTGCTCAACTCTCTGAAACGGAAAAGTAAAACCGTGACAAACTGAACATTTTGTGAAGAAGACGAGATTCGACGTCCGCCCATAAGCAGCGGATCAACCTTGCAAAGTCGTACTGATCCACTTACAGGTGCTGCAGGTTGGGCAGCTGGAAGATTTTGGGCGGGATGGAGGAGAGGCGGTTGCGGTTGAGCCGGAGAACCTGCAGCGAGCTGGACAGGTTGTTGAAGCACTCGGTTTCCAGGGATGAGATGCGGTTGTTGTTGAGGAACCTGAGACGGATGCATTGAAACACGGTGAAATGATGTGCATGGCTCACAGAAACAGCAAGAGCATACGCAAAATGAAACGCATGCAGCACATGAACCGTAATGCATGGAACCCTAACCCTTCTTCTGACTAAGAAGTGATATTGAATATTTCCTTGAATTACACTTAAAGACACAATAGAATGAGAAAATGCATTCACCCAGTTGTGTCTGCATATTTACTCATTTAACCTCTGTTATAAAATATCGTCAGCTGAGTAATCTTTGAGGGTTTCACCAAAGTAAGTGACAAATATTTCACCAAAAAGACTTTCTTCATCCAGTGTATGCAGCTTGCAGGACTCTCTTCTTCAGCAACAGATCGATCAGATTAAGTGAGTTGAACGATGCTTTCTCAGTGCGATTGGCTTTATGAAAATGCCAATCAAACACGGAACGTTTTTTTGTTTACCACGTCCTATTAAACATTCGCCTCCTTGATAGTTTGCACCAGAAAGGCGTCTGTTTATGTTTTCAACCATGCAAAAGAAGGCGACTAACTGCCATGCACCGGGCTGCCACTAGTCAGAGCGAGAGTGCGATCAGACAATAATGCGCCTCCACACAGAGGTAACTGGGTACAAAGTTGTTTCAAAGGCGTCGTTAAACCAGCTCTGTTCGTCAGAAAGTTGGTCGAGACGTATTTGTTTCTTAAATTATGGCTACTCGTGGTTTAAGCTCTTACGCTGCCCGATCTGAGAAGATAACGCCGCTCACCACAGAGGAGAATCAGGCGGCCCTTCAATTCACAACACTCACATGTTCTTGAGCGGCAAAGCGGGGAAGGAGTTGGCCTTTATTTCCACGATGTTGTTGTTGCTGAGGTCGAGCGTTTCCAGGGCGAGGAAAGGCCGGAGCTGCTCCTCGGAGATCCTGGCAATCCTGTTGTTTGCTCTGAAAACACACGACAGCTTCGCTCCAATAAACGACAAAACTGCACTGTGCGTCGGGCCGGCGCTGCACAACAGTTTCACATTCCCAGATACACAAACGTTCAAGTCCCTCAAATTAGGTGGCGGTATTATATATATATATATAGATATATATATATATATGAAAAAAAAAAAGAATGACTCTCGCGTATTTGCGAAGATAAAACATGCCACCCAGCATGAAGACGCTCCGTCATCTTTCTCTCTTTTTTCTTCTTCTTCCTCTTCTTTTTTTTTTTTTGCTGATGCTGCACGCATATTTCATAAAAGGCAACAAATTGTTCTTGTCACTGTGCTTCACACCAAACAGCCGTTCGGTTTAGTGATGTGTTATTTTGTTTATAAGGTAATTACCAACAAGGTATTTAAAAAAGTAACCTGCCAATTACTTGGCTGATGAATACCATTCCCTCAGTGAAAGCATGCCTTGGCAGAGGCCAGCAATTTCCTGAGCTGCACGCCTCCTAAATTGCAGTGCAGGGACTGCTTAGTTATAAACAGAGCCTGTACAGTGCCCTCTTTGTGTACGAGACTCGGCAGCGGAGAGAGTGGAGGGGAGGGGAGGGGGGAATTCCCTCCAATGCACCAGACTACAGGCCTCGTTTTCAGTATTCATGGCGACGGCTGCGATCGCCCCTCCAGCTACACCTTGCTGACCGGAGAGATGTGAAGTTTCCCTGATTTGTTTATTTATTCCATCAGAAAAGAGTGAGGAGAGTGTTTCTGGTGGCGCTGTTGATATGTAATTGTTTGAATTTCTCTCGATCTGTTGACCTGCAGGTGTTTAACCTGTTTTAACATGCCGTGTGCAAAATAAGACGTCGGGCGCAAGCTCCTCTAATCCCGATTTTTTTTTTTTTTTTTTGGCGTTTTGCTCAGGTCTCTTCGAGTGGGGAGGGACAGCGTGGCGCCACGCCGCCGCGAAATCGAGACGCCTCACCTACGACGTCGACCCGATTCTTACGCACCTCCACTGTTTGGCTGCACATTCCCACAGAAACCGGAGAAAAGCAACACCTTTTAGTGGCAAAACAGGGAAAAAAGCCAAGGTGGCTTCAAGCATTTGGCGGGACTGTGCTCAGAGATGAACTTGCGTTACGTGCACCTTCCTCCAGCGCCCCAAACTGACAAAGTTGGTACAAAGAGAGTAAATCTTTGTAAGAAGCTTCCCCATTATTCTGGAATAAAGTCACACCTTAACCCTTTGTAGGACACACGCTCAAATAAAATATGTGAATATTGAATATTTGACCCGCTAATATGTTGGTGAGGGATAGTTCTATGTGTAAAGACTTATATCCACCAAATGGTGTCAAATTGACCAAAATCACACTTTTAAAATTTGTTAAAAAAAAAAGAGTAAATCATCTCAATGAGCTTTAAAGTCTCAGTAAAGATTGTTTATACATTATTCAGGACTACAATATTATGTGTTATGTGCTATTCAGAATAAAGTACTGTAAATATGACTTACTGGCTTTATTTGGTGTTATCAGGTGCACTGACTTGGGGCAAAGAGGCCAAACGCAACTCATGCGACCATAATAACGAGGCTACACTCACTTGCCCTTTAAGGGTTAAGTTGCTTCCAAAATGGCACAAAATAGCAAAGGAATCTGATGCGCAGTAACTACGGGTCATGGTAAAATACATTAGCTCATTGTCTACAATAAAAAATAAAAAAAAAGAGGCACAGGCAGCTCTTTTGTTTGGAGATTTGCAGAGGGCTTTCCATGCATCACGGCCCTCAGCTCCCAAACAAAAGTGCTGCGCACCACCTGTATCTCAGTTTTCATGTTCCCCTGACTGCTTGCTGAGAGAAAGGAGAGGGCCGCCTGGTGAGACAGAACCGGTCTTTCCAGTTCTCATTTGGGGGAGGGGGGTTGGGGGATCGGGGTAAATCCACAGATAGGGGTTAGGAGGTGAGAGACCTTTGGGTTTAAGAATCTCAATTGAGATGTCAAGAAGTGATTTTCTCAAAGCCTTTAAACAACTTGCCTGCTGAGATAATAAGGAAAAAAAAACCCAACCCTCTTGTTTCCCAGCTTCCTCTCTCATCTCAACATCTGCACTGCCACTCATGGAGTCCTCAGACAATCCCGAGCATTGTGCGCTGTAATTTGCACCGACGCATTTTCAAATTTGTTCATCCAATTTGATGCAGTTACGGACGCCGTTACGGAGCTTCGCTGATCCCGGAGGAAGTCGACGGGGAGCCGACGAGAGCGTCTTCAAAATTCACTGTTTAAAAACATAAAACCAAAAAAAAAGTTCCGGGAACGACAGCGATGCTGACTTTGCCTGGCTTAAAGGAGCAGAAGTGGAATGAGAGCGGCTGAGGCATTACCCGGGTGCCCCACAAGGCCGATACCTGCCAACGCTCTTCTCATAACGCCGTCGTATTTTTGGCCTCAGCCACCATCAAACTCACCACATTTACACGCCGGGTAAAACCACCAAAAACTTTGATGGGACTTTATGTTCCTGCTGACTCGCGATTTCAGCTAAAGTTTTATCCACCGAGCTGCAAAATAATACATTTAACAGTTGAGGGAGAGAAGATCTTTAAATGGAAAGTTTTTTGTTTTTTTTTGCTCGTGTGTGTGTGTTTGCGTGTGCGCATTGCGAGTGTGTGTGGTATTTCCTATTGGAAAAAGAACAGAGTTTTCAGAAGCCATCTGATGACTCCCTCTCTCTGCAGTGGCGCCTGTAATGAAAACCAGCGCTCTGTTCGCTGTCGAGACGCCATATTAAACGCTGCGCGTATCTCTAGTCGAATGGCCGAGCAGCTCAACACACATCCCACTGAGGAGCCTGTTGAGTTTAGACACATGTGGGGGGGGGGGGGGGGGACTTTCTGATGAATCAGCCTTCAACAGCACTTTTTAGTAATAAAGAACATATTTCGAAATGTTTTTCTAACCTTATAAAACAATCTAACCAGTAGAAAACTGTTAATGCACATTTTTTTTAATATTAACAGATTGTATTGACACAAAAATTTTCTATTTCGTTCCTGTAATGTTAGAGGTTGGTAAGACTTTTATGACATAAAGTAGTTGCTCTTCAAATCAGATTTCTCAAAGATTTCATGATTGATTTCCATAACTTGTCTGATGTATTATGGTAAACTGTCAATTTACAGATCACAAAGGGGAATAAAGGATCAAAAAAGTGCTTCATTTTAGTTACTTTTATCGAAGGCCTTTCATTTCAAGTGAAAATTCATTGTTTTTGCATTTTTGTTTTAGAAAAGTATTGCGTTGCACGGCAACGGCAGAAATGCCGAAAACCATGAAGTTGGTGCCGTTTGTTGTTTTTCCTAATAAAATCACACACCCATGCGCACAGACAACAATATGTTATAAACAATGCACGCAAACGTTTGTATGATCAGACGACAAAGTTGTATTGCTTTTTTCGGTGACGCATCTATAAAACTACCAAATCCCAGGAGAATCTGGACTGGGAGTCAGGACACATGACACGCCATTGTTGTTATTCTCCATCGACTCGCGCATGTGCAGAAGAACTACTTACAACTATTTAGTTTTTTTCCCCACCCGTTCACATGGAGATGGGGCGTTTTCAAAAAGTTGTGTTCCCACTGGCTCCGAGCACCATTGTAAATAATGTAATTTAAATAGACGCCCAAAACACAGCGAAAGTTTTGCATTTTAGGTGGTAGGAATCTACCCCTTTAAGTTTATGTTTAGTCCTTCTGCTGAATTATTTTCATTGTATCATGGGATGAAATCTCCCCCACACTGATCAAAGCTACTTCACCAGCAGACCGGACACAACAAACTAAATAATAGTATTTCCAAATCCAAGCAGAACAGAGCCGCCGAGCTTTAAGCTCTTTAAAAGTTACTTTCTACCCTCGGATTCTTTCTGATCAGTCGTTATAAACTTATTAACGACACTTCGATTATCAGAAACAGCCAAACAAATTTATCATTTATCATTAAAAGCAGCTGCAGCCATGAAAATTGCTTTGATCGTTCCTGTTTTGGTGCTCAACGCTCATCTTTGAGACAATTTCCGTTTCTGCAGACATACCAGGAGGTTCACCTCCACACACACACACCTAATCAGACCTGGGATCTCCATGGTCATTTGTCGAAGCCTCCCTGAACACAGGCAGTGGGATTTAGTGGCGGCGGGGGTTTACCCCCTCCATAAATTCCTGGGAAATTGTTCAATTAATTAAGATGATCACGACTGAATTACTACCAGCTGCAGGGTTATTGCCGTTTGTTTTTACTCAGAGCTGCGAGGTCAAAGGAGTCGGCGAGAGCTGCCGCTATGTCTGACTGGCTGTTTGAATAAGTGGTATTCGATACCCTGAGGTCTCTCTCTTTTTCTTTTCTTTTTTTTCTTTTCTACTCTTCGCAACCCTCCGAGCTTGGAGAAACTGAAGGATTGAGTGAAATTCGGGGAAAAATGTTCCACTGGATGGGGGAAAAAAAATGCGTCTCCTAATCTTAGGAAAGAGGGTGTGAGCCAGCAAAGATACAAGTATAATTTTCTGTGCAATTGAGCCACTCCGGTGAGCTATTCATCTATGTTTCTGTTACACTGCATTTTAGCATTTACACTTACTATAAATTGTGGTCACAGCGGCTGTGGTTAAGGTTGTAATCTCATCTTAAATGGCGGTATTTTGCCTGTTTCTGGAAAATGTGTTTAAAGGGGGCAATACGATACACAAATTTACGTTTTATTTGTGGCATCGATATATAAAAGAAAAACATTCCTTTGCCACCAGAAACCTTCTCAGCGTCACTTCATACCTTCAATTTCATGCCTCAACCGACACCAGTTAATTATGTGCCTGTCCCTTTAAGGGTCTTTTAGGGTTTACTTAACATTAAACATTTGCTTTAACTGTGAGTAGCTACAAGCTTATTTTCACGACAAAACAAATACTCTTCTACCACCGGGGACATGAAAACTTACCCCTTGGGAAAGTCCTGCTTCCCACTGACAAAAACACCAAATAACCAGAAAAGGCAACGTCTCAAAATGACAATTTTTACACAAGATGCAAGCTAACAAATGGAGCAAATTAAGTTTTTAGCATCACTTTATGTAGGCTAATGATGCTAATTTGCCCAGTTTACCTGTAATAAGGTTGATTTAATACAGAATACATTGTTATAAATGGTTTGCATTGGAATATTTCACGCATAGATGCACAAATGATGATTGAATCTTGATTAGTGCTACGAAGCTTCTCGCTTTCCCAGTGACTAATTCTGTGTCAATCGATTACAATTTAATTACTCTATCTTTGTTAATTGACGTGATGATGAGCATTTTTGTTTCTGTCGGAACATTCAGTCATTTAAAATTTTAATTCCTGATTTATAGTACAGCCCTACTTTTGATTGCTATAAATACAACGTTAACATGTTGCTTTGCTGTGTACCATGTTTCAATTACAAACTCTGAAATGCAACCTGAAAAGGGGACTTTTAAAAGCTCTACTATTCTACTAAAGAAGCAACTTGGAAATTATATCAAACAACGAGATCACGATGTCAGGATGGTGTATGACAAAAATTAAGATGAGCGATAATGCAAACCCGATTAAACTCTAACTGCACTCTCGTTATTCCGTAATCTGCATTCCCATTTCACTAACCTTGATATCTATCTGAGGCCTGAAGAGTTAATCTGGATGACATAACCTTGGCTAAGGCCAACTGAACATCGTCCACTGAAGAATTATGGTTTGGAGGAACTTCTGGAATTTTTCCGAGTGAAAATGAGATGCATTTTCTTCCGCAAGTTGTTTGAGGTTATTTGGACGGTTGTAGCAGTTGAGCCGATGACCTTGTTGTAACCAACGAGGAAACAATGTTGGCTTTCATTCCAGGTGCTTTTATGGATGTGAAAAAAAAAAAAAAAAAACTAAAGTGGAAGGCAAGCTTAGAAAATGCAAACAAAGTCTGGAAAGGTGTGAAGAGCCCGACAGGCTTGGATTTCTCAACTTCTAGCTGGAGGTGACGCTCCTGCGTTAAACCTGCAAACAAATTGTGGATTGACGGAGCGAGGCCTGCGTGCCCCGCGGCTGCCGCGCCGCGTCATGTCGGGGCTTGACGGGTGGGGGGAGTGGTGGTGGTGGTGGTGGTGGGGGGGCTCATTTAGCCGGGAGTCAGTCGCATTCTTCCACAGTAACTTCATGTTGGTTGGTTTTGGAAGACGAGTCGGATTGTTGAGGTTGGACTTTACTAATATCTGGTGTTGTTCTGAAAGCACGAACTGCATGGCAAAGAGACCGGACTGGTTGAAGTCTGAAGTCAGTTTTTGTTTAAGTTGTGGGTTTTTGTGAGTAACGGGAGGAAATTGGGGGGGGGGGGTCAGGGTGCTGCCTTTTCCTTGCACGTTATATAAATATGTTATAATGATTAAGTAGACAATATGAACGTTTGTCTTTCTCTTGCCGCTAATTTACCCCAGCTGTGACTGAGCGTGTATTATTTTTTTATTTTTTGTCTTTTCAAGTACGAATTCTAAAGTTCCATTGTGTTTTGGGTGTCTGTTTATGCAGCAATGGCGTTCGGAGCCACTGAAAACGCAACTTTTTGATAACGGCACCCAAGGAGGAATTTTTCAAAAATGCTCGGACTCTGCCTCTGTGGAAAAACACAACTTTTCTGAAACATCTCTACTGCGCATGCTTGTGTCATGACTCCCAGTGCATATCCTCTTGGGACTCAGTAATATTAATACAACTTCATTTTCCGACAAAAGAACATCTGTGCAATAATGCAAGGTGCAGCGCAGTAAATGTGAATATAATCGAACACGCATTGTATCAACTAAAAAGTTTCATGTTTAGAATTAATTTGTGATAATTAGAAACTCTATTTTGGAATTTCATTAAATATTGCATCCATCTTGCGCGAGAAGTGTTGTGTGTTTTATTGTCTGTGTATCCCAACAGCTGCTACCAATAACACGTCCTAATGTGAAAAACACATGGAAGTACGACATCCAACCAAAAATTACTACTTAGGATTTGGGACAAAAGCATGTGTGGCATGCATGAGAGTTGGGGGGCTTGGAGGGGTGCAATGTGGTGCTAGCTCTTTAAGGACGGGCTCAAACTCCCCCACTTTGCAAAACTCCTGGTGGTTTAAGCAAGTGAGTAAAGACTTTTTCAGACACATAGGAGAAAAACTGTCCAATGTCCAGAATGGCTCCCATGCGCTTCCAAGTAAAGAACAAGAAAACGTCCCTCTGCTTTATATAAAAGAAAAATCCCCAAATTTAGTTTTCGCCTGTCGCGTCGAAGCAGTTTTTCTCTCTGTCCAGCATCACGTCACTGCCTCCAGGTTAAAAATACACCCAACAGCAGCCGCCGAACACAATATTTCCATTTCTGTTGATGGCATTTGTCTCTGGAACACGTGACCCGTCTGGGGCCGGCTGCCATGTCTCTCCGACTGCCCCGTCTGGGAACCAGCTCAGTGGAACCGGGGGGAGGGGGGGGGGGACCTCTTCCAGCTCACTACTTTAACCAGCGACGACAGCCCCAGCGGAGGACTGCTCCGGACCGTGTGCGAACGCAACAAAAACCAAGGGAAGTGTCAGAACTGAGAAAGGTTTACTCACAGGACCAGCGTTGTGATGTTTGAAGCACGAGGCCCCAAATCTGGGATCGTCTCCATTTCGTTGTGGTTCAGCTTTCTGCATTGCAAAAAGAGAGAGAGAGAGACAGAGAAAAATGAAAAAGAAATGGTTTTAGAGATTAGCAGGTCATATGTATAATAGCGATGAAAGATGTTTTTGGAAAATCCAGTGTTTACTCTAGATCTCGTTGAAAAGCGCGGGCGTACTTACAATTCGCTAAGATGTTGTAGTTTGGAAAACAAAGAGCTGTCAAGCGTCTGCAGTTTGTTATGGCTCAGGTCCCTGTGGAAGAGGGAGAAGAGAGAAAAAAAAAAAGGTGAAATGAAGGGAAAAGTATACACCGTGCACTGTATTTTTCAATCGCTCCAGTCTTCCATTTGGGTCGACACAGTAAACATAATTACACACAGAATCCTTGTGTTATTGAGCCTTAACACTGCGAACATGAGGACGGGATCAAAGAAAAGCAGCTGTAATTAAACAGAAAAGGTTATGGGAAATGTTGCAAGGTGGTGAAATCAACCTGAAAGTTAGAAAAAAAAAAAAAATAATAATAAAGGTGAGATTTATTGCAAGCAGAACGACACACTTTCACTTCAAAGTCACAATGAAAACCACTGGCAGTGAAATAACTCTTCTCAACATCTTTTTCAGTTTTTTTTTCCAACCATGAGAACTGCCTCAGTCTCAAGCTCAAGAATCAATCAGAATACCAGAATCAACTTAAGATTCCTTTTAAGGTCTTTTTGAAGAAATATCAGACACCAACTCCCGCCCAACTGATATGAAGACCCTGACATCTGAAAGCTACTGAAAAGGCTCCAAAACCAACTTCTCAGAGTTTGATCGTCTCCTTCACTATAGAAAAGAAAGGAAGAAAAAAAAAAAGAGGCGTACAAGAAGTTAAAGGACTCGTTTTGGCTTTTCATCCCTCCTTTGTATCACAGAAAAGAAACCCCGTGCCAAAACTTCTCCCTCTCCAGCCGAGGCTTTGTAGAGACGCTGAGCCAAAACAGACAAGCCGATAAGTTATTGAGGGGCAAGATTCTTGCGCTGCGTTGAAAGGAGGCCAAAACCTGGTGAGTGAAGCCGACGCGGCTTAAATAACTGCTGGATCTCAGTCCAGAAAATATCTTCTGGTGTATGGACTTGTATAAATCACATTCCTGCTCAGACTTGAACATTTGAAACCCTTTTAAAACGGTCGTGTCAAACTCATTTGAGTTCATTGGCCACATGAAGCCCAGGGTGGGTTGAACCAGTAAAATGACCGAAATAATTCGTAAATAACAAATCAGATCGTTTCCATCTTGTTTTAGTGCAAGGAAATACAAGTAAGGCCAACTTTAATACAGAATCTACTTTAAAAAGTTGACATCCCTTTATGGGATACTCATTGAACTCAATGGAATTAATGTATAAAAACTTGTTTCAAGGCCTTTTTTTCACATTTGTGACTCTTTATTAACATGTTACAGATATCTGTTGGAAAGTGTTGACATCGTAGATTCAACCTATGATCACCAATTTTATCAGAAAGTTTGTTAATGAACTTTTAAGTTTTAAAGAAAGAAGAGAACAAAAAAACAGGATGTGACCATATATGGTGATTTGCCCTGTAAATGTATTGCGATGCCTCATTGTGCAAAATGACTTTTTAAAGTCATTAAAGTTAATATTTCTTTGTGGGTTGTTTTTTTTTTTTTTTTACACTTTGCCAGGTCCTCCTGCACTGTGCTGCATGTTTAACACCCTGCTTTAAACCGTCAAGAGCGTTTTGGAAACGACTGTGGAAAAGGCCGTTTATTGCCTACATTTGTATTAAATCTTGCTCAGTTGGACCTGGTCTTGGATCTGGATCTCCTTCTCGGCTGACCTCGGTCTTCGTCTGGATCTCACTTGGGGTGAGACTTTTGTTTTTGGTGCCTGTTTTCGAGAAGCGGCTCAGGAAATCTGGCAGGCTGAACCTCGTGCGCTATAAAGTGGTGGAGATATTGACGCTGCTGCGCATGATCAACACAGTGGTGCCAGACGCTTCTCTTTTTTTTTTTTTTTCTTTTTTTACACCTCCTCCTCCTCCATACCTCCTTCATCTGGAATCCATCAAGGAGTGGGAGGAGGAGGAGGAGGAGGAGAGGACCCAACAACTGGTAACGTATTCACAAGGAAAAGCGAGAGGGGACGCCTTTTAAACGTCTGAAACGCCCCTGTCAAAGTTTTCTCTGACCTGTTTTTGAGTTTTACTCGCCTTGGTAACACAAACCTCCCGTTCCCAGCATGCCGCTGTGTGTTGTCGTTGTTGTTATTGGAGTTCAGCCGCTGGGGGGCCGTGTGGGGAAAAGGTGTCCTATCATACTCCCTAGATAAACCCTGAGGAGCCCCGACACTTCCATTTCCCTCACAAAGCAGCTCTGAGTGGAGCGAGATAACGCACAGGGCTGCCAACAGGTTGCAGCCTGCGTCTGCTGGTGAAAATACTCCTTATCAGATACCCAAAAGTGACTGAATGAGTTTCTCTTTAGGCTACGAGAGCTGTCGTCGATGGTTTACACCACGATGGGACATAAAGGATAAACGGAAATGACCATCAAAATGTGTATTTTAAGCTTAATGCAGATATTGCTTGTGTCTCAAACTCCCCATTTCATCTCGAGTGGGCCATAACGGTAAAATAGTGCAATAATAACCTTTAAATTCAAACTTTTAAAGTTTTTCTTTGTTGTGTTGCAGGATATATGCGATGAAAATTTCTATATTGTCATAAAACCTAATGGAACCTTATGGAAAATGACAACAATCTGAACATAAAACTGATTTCTATTAATTTAATTCATTTGAATGCTACATTTTGGTGCAAAATACAGTGAAATGTCAAAAAATTTAGCTGTTCTATTCTGGGTGTTTTTACAAACTCACCCTGACAACATGGATTTGAGGCTAATGGTACTTTGCTAGCTCTCATGGCAGCGTCACCGATATGTCAGCTCGGGTCTCAATGTTGTTTTGTGTCCACTACTCACAACAATTTTGTTGAAAAATCTTTTTTTTTAGTAATTTTTAACATTTGCTTGGTGCGTTTAAAAAATAATTCAAACATATGTAGTCAGAATGACCAAATGAACATAATCCAAGTATTTGCTTGGTGATTTGGTGTCCTGGATTGGAACCTCCTGCTAATTTTGCCCCACGGACGTCATGTTTGACACTCCTGGTTTATTCATCAAAAAAGTTGTCTTTTGCCAAGGTATTGTTAAAAACACAGAATATTGTCATTCTGCTTTATAACTGGAAAATGTCATGCAGATAGTTATTATGCTGATAAGTTATCATCATTGATAGAGTGAACAAAGCGTCCATGTGCTGTGATCTCTGCAGGTCCTCTCAACGGGACCTCAGACCTGAGGTTGTGAATCACTGCTGCAGCAATGCAGGACAAAAATGTCATTATCAAGAGAAATGTTAAACAACCCTGCCTTTAATTCCTTTCCTAACTGAGCTGTACTTGGATATCAACATATGTCATTTCAGCAGACCTACACAATATGGCAACGGTGGAGCTTTCGACATTATTGTCAGTTGTGTTTATGATAACGGCCAAGGAAATGTGGCTAGTGTTTTTATTTTTATTCTGTCTTGTTGCTATTTTAAGTTCTATTTATTCTGTGTGGAGCAAAGCTACAAAGAATTTTGTCTCTGGCATTATTAAAGTACTTCTATTCTATTCTATTCTAATCATAAACCAAGAATTTGCTTATATGAACACTCTGGTCTTTAAAGGTACTATGTGTAAAATCTGATGCATAGTTCTGTGCATTGGGGGGCAGCAGTGAGTCACCGAAGTAGCCAGTTAGTCTTTTGCATCTCTGTCAGAGTTTTGGCACATTTAAGTCCTGATTTTCTTCCCGTCTTTACTATTTAATCCGACATTCTTCCTGATCTGATGCAGGACAGGCTGGATTTAGCCGGTTAGCCGCGAACTTCAGCAGCTCAACACACAGACACCGATGGAGTGACGTCAGGATTGTAGGTCAAAGGTGTATTACTTTATTTTGTGGTACAGAGTGTGCGTATTACTAACTTAATAAAAGTTGCAACAAAGTTTAAACATGAAAAGGTAGCAGAGTTTGGCATTAATCTTTAGCCTTCTTGCCCCAACAGCTTCTTGGATATTCACGGTTTAATCCCCCCCTTCTTCATGCTCCACTCTTCTCCTCTGTCTCCCTCCCACTTTCCCTCTTTTTCTCTCTGGGAGTTTGCCTCCAACTAATCCACCACGCTCCTCCTTAATCAGTCCCATCGCTGGCTCTGGTGCTGCTAATTCAGCAGAAATAATGGGGTGCTGGAAAACAAAGGCCCGGCCGCTTTAAGGACTTTAAGATGTGCTGGAGAGCCACTCGTAAATTAGCATGCCAGAGTGAAAAGAATTTTTCCCCCCATGTGGAACTTCTTTTTTTTTCTCTCTCTCTCTCTCTCCCTTTTTCTTCCCCCATTTTCGGTGGATCACCGAGCCCGGTCGGTTATGAGGCTCTTGCAGGCTGGGTTCTGTTTTCTCTGGCAAAGTCAAGTTTCCAGAGGAGTGGTGTCAAACATAGGGCCCACTGGCAGGAACCGGTCGCCAATATTTGAATGTGAATGTAAAAAATAATAAATGGCAAAAGATGTTAAATGCAATAAGAAAAAGAAAAGAAAAATCAAGAATCTTCATGTTGTTTTGTGTGAAAGGAGTTCAATGGATGTGGTCACTAAAATAGTGCACTCTTATACAGGGGGAAATGATCTGGTTGTTGTTATTAATGTGTTATGATGCTGTCAATTCATTGGTCTGACCAAATGGAATCAAAGCATGTGGACTGAAGAGAAGATAAAGTGATCAGGGCAGTAAAGGTCCAATCAGCAATCATCATCTGCGAAGTAGAAGGACGCCATTAAAAGTTGATCACGTCTGATTTGTGGCTTTGAAGGCCTCCGGGTTGGAGAAACGTAAACAATGGCGATTGAAGCACATTGTCAAACAAGTTTAAGCCACATAGTTGCGTTTCAATGACAACAGTGTGCCTAATCTGAGATGTGATTTGGATGCAAACTACATTTTTTTTTTTAAACACAATCACTCCAAGTACCTCTGCATCTGATTACATGTGAATGCACTGCAGCCACTGCTGGGCTTTGTTACCAGATTATTCATTACAATTGTTATAAGTAGTGGGCTGAAAAATGGCACATTGATGTGTAAATCTTAATCCACGTGTGCCCGTGGTTCCCTGTCGACTTTAAGATTAAAGGTAGAATTTAAAGGACCCAACAGAAACAAATCAAAAGCTGTTAGAAGACGCATGCACAGATTCACGCGTCTGAGCGCAAACTTTCTCGCACTTCCTGTGACTTTATGTGGAGAGATGATCATGAACTGGAGCAGAAAAGTCAGAGATGAGGTTTTTCTTTATGTGGTCTACAGCCAGACCAGCTTTCACTACGACAGGAATGTGGTTCAGCCCATCGCAGATGAAGGAAACCAAACTTTTTACGCATCGGATGGCGAAGGAAAAAGTAGGACAAACGTCAACAGACAAACCAAAATACGGTAAAACAGTGAAAAGACTCACAGCTGAACTGCCCATTCCGGGATCGTGTCTGGTATTTGTCCCCGTTTTAGCCGACTGCAGTCCACCAGACCCCCAGAACACGCGCAGGGAGGGGGACAAGTCCTTGCGTTAGTAGCACATCCACACTCCAGTCTCAAAAACAGCAGGAAAACGAGCGCAAACCTCACAAAACTGCGAGGCTGCGTAGAGGAGCGCATCTTCTTTCCTTGGCCGCACACGAGAGCGGCTCCTTTTTGTGCCTTTATGGAGCCAACTCAAATCCAAAGTGGGTGATCAAACTCCAACAACAACAAAAAAAAGAAAAAGACCCCAACAAACCAAAAAAAAAAAAAATCCCAAATCTGGTTGTTTCACTTGCGCCGCTCGATTCCTTTTATATCCAAGCCCGGGTGGGAGAGTGGGTTGTAGACGTGAGATGGTAAGGAAAAGCGTTCCTCTCAAACTTGCCCATTCCTGTGGAGAAACTTTTGTGTGCCGTCCGTGCGCCTCGCCGCTGCTGCTGTTTGGGGCCACTTGCGCTGTTCAGGATCCCCACAGCGCAGCGTGAGCGCACAGCGGAGGTATGCGAGGGGGGGGGGGGGGGGGGGGGCGGGGCCTCGGGGTGTCTGGGAAATGAAGTCCACACTGCTGCTGGACCTGCAAATCTACACATGATATCAAAATATGAGATTTATGAACTTTTTTTTGTTATTCAATTAGATCAAGAAATGCCTGATTTTTCTTTATTGTGAAAAGCGAAATACACATCAAATTATGCATGGAGAAGTCATAGCATCTTATCGTTTTGTTTGGTTTGATCCGGTATGTCTATAAATCAGCATATTTTTAGTTCAGGGGCCACATACATTTCAATTCCATCTTCAGTGAGCCAGACCAGTAAAATATTGCCATAATAACCTTTATATAAATACTTTTCTTTGTTGTGGTGCATTTATGTGATGGAAATGTATATATTTTCACAAAACCAAACATTTGCTACTGAAAATAACAGCAGCTTAAGGTTTTAATTAAACATTCTGGTGAAAAATAAAGTAGGAATTCCCCCCCAAAAGTTCTATAGATATTGCATTATGCATGTTTTTAGATGCTCTTTGGCCCCCAAGAGGCCAAAGAGCATGCATGCAAGAGTTTTGATCCACATGCCTTGTGTTTGACACCCCTGATCTAAGTCAAGGGTGTCAAACAAATTTTTGTTCAGGAGTCACATTGCTTTAATGGGATCAGATGAGTTAAGAAAAAAAGGTAAATTCCATTTTTTCCTTCTATATTTTAGTAATGAGTTATTACGCCCTGAAAACACTCACATTTGGTAGTTTAAAAACATTAACACATTTCTTTGAGACCAAAAATGCAATCTCCTCTTTAGAGCAAAGTGTAAAACAAATAGGCTACAGGGCAAAACAGATCCAAAAGAGGATGTACTTTGACCAACGAGATGAATGTTGGATTATATGATTGTATAATTGTGATGATAAAGAATGTACTTCTTTGGATGTATGTTGTTCAGTTCTGCGTTATTTTGATAGATGATTTAATTTTTGAGATCTTGCGTTAATGTCCCACAGCAGAAAGAGCTTCTCTTCAATCACTTAATTTGATACTTGGTTTCTCTAATACTACCTATTATATTGCTGTATTTCTGAGACAATGGTTCACAAATGTATGATGGGTACTTTTTAACATTTAACATCGACTTTGATTGAACACATTACTTTGAGTGGGATTTAGTAAATGGGACATGTAATTATTACTGCTTCTGTTTATAGATTTATCACTCAGATGTTTTAATTGACTCTGATCTCTAAAATGTCCTACCCTTGCAGAGAAAAGCCTGTGTAATGCTCTAAAACTGAAATCAACACATTTTAATTGGATTTTTATTTTTTTATTTCTCAATAAAAACAAAATTTCAGAACGTAGCTGAAAGTAACCTTTTGACATTAAACCTTCAAACATTTGGCATTCATGCGCAAGCTAAAGCAACTAATGAGCAAATAAAGCCGACTGTAACCTCTCAATGCCATTCTTGTCTCAGGCAATAATAAACCCACAGAATGCTGAAAACTGTCAACCTTGTTATTTCATTGGGGTTCTGGCAAACACTTTGTTTCCTATTCAGATTGCACTCCAGAGTGCAAAGCTGCTTTTCAGGGGTGTTTTAAGGCTACTTCCTCCACAGCAGGACGTCAGTGAGCCTGCAATTCATGAATAATGCTAATCAGACAGAAGGTTGAATTTGTTGTAGGACACCACGCAACTTCATTCATCTTAATGGTAAAGTCACTAAAGGGGGATTTAATTGACATTCTGCACTTAAATGCAGGCTCCATTCTCATTTGCAAATTTAAAACGCATGTATTCTCTTTTAATTTTCCACATAAAAAGGGTCTTCATGGGATATTCATGACCAGGCAGATGTGTTCGCTGCCCCCCCGGGCAAAATGCGGAATGTTTTCCTGTTGACCAAGGTCAAACTTTCTCTGTCCACTTGATGCAGCTCCTTCTAATGAGGACACACACACACACACACACACACACACACACACACACACACACACACACACACACACACACACACACACACACACACACACACACACACACACAAATTAGCTCTTGAGTTTTTATTAACATTTAGCTACTTAACACACTTTCATTGTTGCTCTTGTAGTAAAGTGTATCAAGTGAAAGCCCATCGCTGTTGCGTTGTTGTTATCGAAAGGTTTTGTAAAGGTTTTGTCAATAGAAATTTATATTGAAAAGGCGGAAGTGCTGAAAATGAGGTAGTTTCCCTTTTGGGCCACTAGTGGGTGCTGTTGTTTGTTTTTGTAATGAAACCACACACATGTGCGAAGAGAACAAAACGCTATAAACATTAACAACAAGAGAATTGAGCATTTTATTGCACAGTTCTACTAATCTGGAGGCCAAGGTTGTTATTGTCCACCAACTGTGCAGAAGAACTATTCACTATGGGCCATAGCATTTCAGATAAGTTGTGCCCCCCCCCCCCCCCCCCCTCAAAAAAAAAAAATTCCACCTTTGTGAGCCAATTAAAAAAATTAGCTCTTTCATCAACTGAGCATCATTTTCACGTAAACAGACACGGAAAAAGCAAGGAAAGTTTTCCATTTTCACTTAGAAAACGAACGTCATGTAAAATGATCCAAGCCTAAGAGATCTAAGTACACGCAGCGTAATGCCACATCAGATTACTCTGAGCTAATACACTAAAGTTGAACCGTGAGTTTCATTGTCATGTTTAGTGATCTCACAGTGCTGATGACTGATGCTAAACACCCTCATTGTTTCTGTAACTTGACTTGTGAATGGTTTACCGCCTCTCTGGCTGCTGCCCGGAGGTGTGAGACCTCCCCTTTTATCTGAAAGCACCCCATCTGTACACAGAAAGTGGCAAATGGTGGAGTAGTGGTGCTTTAAATAATCTGAATAAGATTCTCCCATTTGATATCACAATCTAAGCCCATTTTTATCGTTGCTGTTTTATATAGGCCAGCATTGTTCATGCCCATTCAAGCATTTATTGACTGATTCATAATGGTAAAACACAGCATGCAACAATCACCCATTGCCCTATTTGTAGCCATCTTTAGTCATTTTTCATTTAAAATGCGTCCATATATTGGATTGTGCCAGAAAAAAAAACTAGGCTGCTTCCCCGGGTATCAATTCTGCTCCTATGGGATGAAATGTATAGCGATTTCATTCAATGAATGCTGATTTCCACATGCAGCAGTAGTAGTCTTTTTTCTTCTTTTTTTTTTTTTTTACATCAGTTTGAACCAATTTGCGCAAAGAATAGTTTAATCTAATTTCAACAAATGATTCAATTTGGCACGGGAGCACTGTGACGTGATTTTCTATGTGCCGGCGGGAAACACGCTGAAATTAAAAAGCTCTCTTTTTTGCAGCTGGCTGAGTTTCCAAAGAGGAAAATGTCCCACAGGACTCAGCCGATCGACACTGATAATAACTAACTTGTCCTTCAGGACTGTTGCCTCAGTGTGCTGACATCTCAGCGGGTTAAAGACAAACAAAAACACAAACTTAGCAGGAATCTGGGGGAAGGAATGGCACGTCTGGGTATTGTTGCCTTCTTGTGGTGATTGATTGGATCTCAGCAGACTCCTGGAGGACTCTCGAATGGGGGGGGGGGGGGGGGGGAACTGTCCCAACAGACCTCCGCTCATTGATGGGTTGAGTGTTTCCTCATGGCCTCCTCCTCTGCTGAGGCCTCCAGCGGGAAACTCGCACCAGACGGCACCAACACCTCCCCCGGTCCCGACAAGCCGTTTAATATTGAACCCGATGAGACAATCCGACTCCTACTTTAAATAAGTGGCAGTCATTTCAAGCAATTTCACTTTTCTCCTGATGTTTGCCCCCCCCTTCATTTTTCATCCAAACTCAAAGGGCAGAGCAAAGGATGCCAATTGAGACCCTCGGGCTTTTTCGCTTTGAGCCCTCACCAGCTGCAGCCCCTTCGAATCATCCCGTCTTTTCCCATCATGCCTCGGCTCTCGCATTCCTCTCCTGGTGAAATCATATTTTCTAGCCGCCGCTGATTTGTTTGGTCACAGCGGCGCCTGCATGATAGATGTTTTTCTGGTTGTGAACCCCCCCCACCCCACCCCGACCGTGCGGAGGTATGCGGACCTGTAAAGAAGTCTGTCCATCAGGGGAGGGACTGTGCCAAGAGCCTCTGTGGGGTGAAGCTCGTACAGATGTTGGCAGCAGGCTCGCCGGGCCGCTAATGCCGCACGTGGCCGGCAGCCAGACATTATACTCAGAATAGCAACAGCGCTGAAAAATGCCTACCCAGCATGCTCAGCTCCAGGTGCCAGCAACAACATACAGCTGAAGGGTGGAGTGGCTGCAAAGGTACGACTGTGTTCATGTATGTTTTCCAAAGGAATTGCTCAAATAAATTATCAGAATAATGCAAAAAAAAAAACAACTTGTGGTATATTTATTCAGGGTTGAGATGAACACTGGAGTCTCTACTTTTTCTTTTTTTCGTCCAACAAATATAATGAACACGAGGAGGTTTTTTTTTTGTTGTTTTTTTTTTACTTTGCAGCTGTTTCTGTTACTTAAAAGTAAAGTTTTCTAGTTGTCTTAGCTATTTTAAGTGCTTTGTGTTGATTCATTGTTCCTTCTTTGGAAAAAAAAACCCAAGTTGGAGCATTTTTTTTTATCACAATATTTCAAGATGTCAAATCAAAAAACGTTTAAGTGACATTTTTAAATATGAATAAAAAAATAACACCTTGTGTAACTGATAGGAATCCATACATCCACATTCATGACATCACTTGCTGTACGAGTCATTGAAATGATAGAGAAAAAACCCAATAGCGTGTATAAGTGCTACAAAAACAGAAGTGCTTATAAGTTGCGTGTGATATTTCTTGCATCTACAATGATTCTAAGGTGAAGTTTCCACATCCCACAGTTAACAGGCCACCACACTGGGTTCCTGAGCAAGATTCCTGGTGTCCATCAGCTAACTGCAGAGCCAATTTTCTCATTTTGTATCGTTTATAACGGCAAAAAGCTCAATCAGGTAAGAGAAGGCTGCTTATTTGCTCCATCACCTAAATCCTTGAGTCCACAACTTATTTCTTTAACCAGAATATGTTGAGATGTTGATTCTAACAACAGCATTTTTATACAAAAGGCTGATATTTAACATTAGGATATTACAGTCACAAGTCAGTGATTAATACTGATTTGACAGAACAATGTATCAAAATGGGGACTTTTATTGGCCTCAAGAGAAACATCACAGTGACGTTTAGTCTATTCTTTTGTTGGACATTAAGAAAACATTACATTTGGTTCAGTCCCAGTTTAAATATTAGCAATTAATGGCTGCTAAAAACAACAAATATTCTCCGAACATGTATTGCAATTAGTTCCAAGCTTTTGAAAAGTAGTGGAACTTTTAACAGCACTTCAGGTCCGAGACAAGAGAAACAACTTTCAATGATTGGTAAAAATTTTTTTGATATATAAGTAGCTAACTGTACAAACTTCCACCAAGAATCACATACTTCCATCAACTATCATTGGTCAAAGCTTTTTTTTTAAAATTTATTTGTCTTTATTTCAAAAGTCGACACATGTAAATAGTTAATGTTGCTGAGGAATTTGTTGTTTTTCCAGTGGCGGTGTGGCCACTACTTAACTGTTAACCACAAATATAAAAATCTGTTGTGTGTGGGAGAGAAAAACAAGACGTCAGTGAAGACTTCTGGAGGACCCGGGGATGTCAACACGCTGACAGCGATGAGTCATTTAACCTGCGGGTATTACTCCAAGCTCATGATCACGGTGTGCGTGGCCCGGAGGATCTTTGCGCCGCTGCCGTGCTAAGCCTCGCTCCAGGTGTCGGCGTGTATTCACGCTCTCCTGTCCAAACACAGGGGGCATTTAGACGTCAGAACAGAGCATGTGCTGTCAGGGCGCCGGTCAGTGTGAGGTTGATGTTGACGGGTGGCTGAGAGGCTCCAAAGTGGGCCGCGTTAAGGTCTGCGTTGTGTGGCCGCCGCCAATTACAAGTCTCACAGCCCCAAAAACAAAATGTCTGCTGTGTGAGCTGGCCGGCGGGGATAAATGAGGCAGTGTGCAGAACTCGGTCGGGATGCCTGCCTCTTGTAATTAATGGGACCGACCGACTTCGGCTCGGCGCGTGGTGGCCCAGACTGATGGCCGTGTGATTTGTCAACATGGGTCCGTTCACCCCATAATTCCTGCTCCCCTGAAAACACACACACACACACACACACACACTCACACACACCGCCAGACAAATCCAAGCAACAGCTTTGCCTTTAAGCGGACTGTTAATCCTGCACTAAACTACCCTGCTCTTGACACCGGTGTGAAGGGAAATCTCTCTCTTAATATGGAAATCATTACTGATATCAATACCAGTTATCAAAATGCAACCGAATAGCAGAATAGATGCGTTCTCCTTGGTGCAAGGTCAATGCATATAGGACTTCAGCCCGAGGTTAGTATTGATTGTAATTATCTTTCACCCTGAGGTAGAATTGTTGCTCATCTGCTCGCCAATTGTCGTGTATTTGTTCGCTTTTTTTAGCCCGGCGCACTTTTTATCCAATAATCCAGTGCGTGGACACACTGGCTGAAACGCAGGCGAGCCAGTTCAATATCTAATTTAGCTTCCCAATCAACCTTTTGCACTCTCCCTCCACTGACATTTATTCTGCAACATACTCTCGTGCTCAACTTAATTAGCGTGACGCCGTGTTTCAAATGTTGAATAACACGCTTGAAAACTGTGGAGCACGGCGCCGGTGGAGACAAAACGCTCCCAACTCAGTTGTCCTCAGCCTAGAACGAAGACTGCAAACTGCCATTAAATCCAAAAGAAGAAGAAGAAGAAAGCTACTCAAAGACACTGGCTCATGAACAGGGCAAACTGAGGGATTGAACCATCAACTTTGGTCATGGATGACAACCCACTCCACCAACAGCTATTGTGTTTTTCATTCTTACCATCCATCTAGAGTTTGTCCCACTTTGTGGATGGTCCATGACGGTCCGTGACGTTCAGCCAATTCAGAGGCACCAACTCAATTTAAAGTTTTCAAATGAAAATGAAAAAAAAAAAAACACAAGATTTTGAAAAAGTGTGATTTTGTCAGCTGGAGTTGGTTGGGTCCTCTCCCTCAGTTCCCAGGGACATTGTTCAGAGTTAAGGGAATGGAGCGAGGTTGAAGAACCTCGGGTAACCTTTAATTTATCACCAAAAGACTCTTCAATGTTTCACAATCCTTTTTGACGCGATTACTCTTGGGGCATGATTTGTATGTGCTAATCTCTGTTGTTTGACCGGCAACAATCTCTTCATGAGTCGTGTCAAATCACTTGCATGGCTCTTGCAGAATTTCTTTCCTCTCTTTTCACCGAGGCCTTGATCTGTTTCCCACTTGACTCTCTGTTTTGTTCAAGGACAATCTCCTCGAAGGCTTCTGATTGGCTGAAATGCCTTTAGATGCTGCACGGTTTTCGGCCTCTACCTTTTTGATCTGTTCTATTAGGGTTGATTCTCAAACTGAAGACGTGGCTCTTCTGTAATCAAGGCAAATTTCTTGGCCACGTCCCTCCTTCTCTCTCTCTCTCTCTCTCTCTCTCGGTTCCAGCTGTGCTCTGCCAAACAGGGCGCCATAGGCGCAGACCTCCATCCTGCTGAGTGTGGACCCCCCACCTTCAGACACTCACCTCATTTACCCCCTCCCACCAGGAGGAATCAGCGGTGGGTCCACAGCGGTGATAAAGAAAGGCCAGCTGTTCAAACAGTTGGAGGGAGCGCGGCGGGGGAGGATGGAGGGACGCATCAGCCAGTCCTGTCCAGGGAAAAGAAATTCCATCACATATCAGAAGACACCAGATGATGATGGGGGCGAAAACAATACATTGAGGTTTTAGGGTGATTCTTTTTTTTCTTTCTTTTTTAAGTAATTCACTTAAAAAAAAAAAGTCACTGATCTCATATGAGGGTTTTTTTCATATTTGTTTGAACATGAAACACTTTTTGCTTTCTTCTTGATCACATGTGTGCAGGGAATATCTCAATTCCAAAATAAGACTGAAAAATGCAGAAAAAGTGAAAATCTAGCTTCTTATCTGTTTCTGATTCATGCAGCTTTCATGTGACTGAAAAAGTCTCAAATTATAACTTTGAGATTTTTCACATTTGTTTTATTTCATTCTTCTGTTTTGCAAAAAAATCTACAAGAAGAAAGTCCAATTCACACATTTTAATCAAACCAAAGGCATTAAAAGACCTTCTTTTAGTAAACAACCAATTAAATGGTCAAGGTATCTATCACCAGGTTGATTGACTCAAGAGGAATTTGCATGAATGCAATGAACGAATTACGTGGGTCAAGCAGATACAATTATTAAAAACAAACTTATTTTAATGCAAGAGCTTGAATCACATTTGGTTCAGTGTTCACAGTATATGTTTTATCTCATGCCAAATAGTAATTTATGGGTTTAATGGTTACTTTCCATATCGTGAGATATAATTGTGATGAACTGTTGAGATCCACAATAGTTAAAAGCTCACTTCTTTTTGTGTTCGAGGCGTTTTACTACAAAATGAACAAATGATTATTAGTTTTGGGGGGGAATTGCATCACAAATAAATTAAAAAGAAGAAAATCTGCAAGGAAAAGTCATCACTCCACTGTAACAGAATTTGAAAATTACTATTTTAATGCCAATTTTCATGTATTCTATGTCATGCAAGTATAAGCTTTGCACAACTAAGTGTTAAAAGTACTAAAACAAAAAAAACCCAACAACATGGGAATGTTATTGTGATATCTGAGGCATAAGAAGGCAAAACAAAATTAAATTTGAGCACATGAGGCGGAATGAAAATGTGGGAGCATAAATATGTAAAAAAAAGTCTCAGAAATATAAGAAATGTGCAGAAATGCAGGAACTAATTAATTGAATAATTATTGTTTATCTGATGGAGTAAATCACTGCTTTTAAAAGGGAACAAAAACAGCCTGATTGGAGAAAACAAGTTAATTATTAATGCAGGTTTTGAAACCTGGCGTCAACAGCTGTGATTTGGTGGAAACAAAAGGAAAATAGAGGAAGAGAGGGAAATAGAGGGACTGGAAACGAGCACGCTTTTTATAGCTTGTTTGGGCCTCGGGGCAAAACGGCAAATTAAAAATTCTTAGTTAAATATAGAAGGGTATGATAAGAGTTGTGTAACACAGATGTCACTTTAAGAGAATTGTCACATTAGCATTTTTAGGAGCGCCTCTTCCAATAAACCACAAAGCTGTCAGACCACTGATGGGTTAAAAGGTGCATGTCGGAAAACAATGCACTGTTAATGGGTGACTCATTTTGAATACAATGCAGGAGGCAAACACATGTGATGGGAGATAAGCGAACCAGAGCCTGGAGGGGACTAGTGTTTCCAGCCGGGCAGATTGGACCCAACGCCATCTGAGCGTCATCAGGTTGCTTATTATCCTCGGAGGCCCTGAGAGGATCCGTAATGTCTGAAATTTGGCAACAATCCCGGCAGATTATCACTTCTGATTGGATAACACCCCCTATAATTGCCATGTCAGCATAACTGTGAGCAGTGTATTCTCAGCCCTGTGGAGATAAGGAGGGGGGGAGGGTTCCCTCTCCCAAAACAACAGGGACCCCGATGTCTCAATCCACCTCCCCCGACAATCAACATCCCCCCCCTTCCTCCTCCTCCTCAGAAACCTCCCGCTGCTCTCCCTCTGAATGCGTGACCTCCTCCTCTCACCTCCTCTGTTTTCTCCATCCTGACCTATTGTGTGCTGACCGATGATGCAAAGCATTCAAGCTCTGTTTGAGCTTTTTGTTTCCTGAACAGCAGGAGACCCCCCCCACCCCACACACACACACACACACACACACCCCTCACTAAACCACTTTTTATATTAAATCTTCCAGGAGACAGAAGATGACTCTAATTAAGGTAGTTTTATAGCTGAGTTACTCTGAATGGCAATCCAACTTCACTTTCCGTCCACACATATGTCCGTGTACTCGTCATTGTTTACAGCGTATCGTTCTTTCCGTGCATATGTGTGTAGTTTCATTACAAAAAACCTCCCCCAAAAAATAGCACCTACAAGTGGCCCTGCATGCTAACTGCATAGCTTTTAGCGTTTCTGTTGTTTCCGTGTAAACAGGCATCCTTTTCAAAACGTTGCAGTGTGAACATGAAACTTTTCTGAAAAAAAAAGAAAAAAAAAGACAAAACAAAACACAATACTGATGCATTTTCAAGTGTCGAGATAAAACAAGTGTAATCTTGTTCTACCGGTGACACTAATAGTTTCGGTAGTTTCTATTCTATTCTATTCCTTTTTAGCATTTTCAAAAATACATAAGATAAAGATCATTTGTTAATTTCTTTTTTTAAATCGTATGATGAAAAACAGCCTTTAATAACACCCAAGGGAAGTAACATTCTAATTAAAAGTATTTCAATTTCTATTCATTTGCCTTTAAAACTGGACCTGACCTTTTCCAGCTGTATGAGGAGAACATGAAGGACCCTCAGCTGGTGGTGAGAGTCAGCTGAAAGATAAAGAACCTCCACAAAGGCGTTGTGGCTTAACAGTGAAGTGAACGAGCCGCGAGCCGGAAGGCTGCGATGGCGTATAGATGTGAGAGGCGTCATGAGACAGGTGGGGAGTGTTTGTGGCTACAGCTGTTGGGTGTCTCCTTGCTCACTCCACCCCACCCCGGAGGGAGGTGTCGAGGTGAGAATGCAGCCCCCACTTCCCTCCCTCCAGCTGCATCAACTCTGACCCTGGCCTAACTCGGCCCTCGCCTGCCTTTGTGGAAACAAGCTGACAGGAAAAGGTAAACATCAAGGTGTGGAAAGAGTCTCTTTCTTCGGTGGTCTCATCACTCACAAAGCCCCCACCCACCACCACCATCACCACCACCACCACCAAGCCCAGAGGAGAGACGATGACGATGAGGAAGCACAAGGCTGCTCGCCTCCTGTAGAGGCGCGAGCAGAGCAGTCTGGGTGTATGGCGACCTCTGGAGGTGGAGATAAAATAGCTTGACATGTCAGTAGATTTATACAGTTCTGCATTCAGAACAAAGCTTTGAGTTGCATGAGCCCATCAACAGAAAGGACACTCTTGAAATTGCAATAGTAGTTAATTTTCTTTTTGATTGTAGTTTATGATGAAGGGCAGTGGTGAGCAGTGGTGCAGTGGTGAGCACTGCCGCCCCACAGCAGGGCTTAAACCTGGTTTGAGTCCCGGATTCTGAGCTTTTCTATTTGAGCCATGAAGCTAGAAGAGTGAAGATGGATTGATGGATTGTTTTGAAATTGGTTTCTTTGAGTCATTTTTTTAAGTCTTTCACAATCAAATTATGCAACCTAATATTATTAATAACCTTTGCACTTCATTGCAATCTGTTTTACATAATGATGTACATAGTAATCTGCATTTTATCATTATAACAGTTGTATACTGTCAAATCTGTCACCCTTGTCAATGAGATCTCAACCTCAATGAGTTTTGATTCCTGGTTAAATAAAGCATAAAGATAAATAAATAACTAAAACAAACACGATGAGAATCCCCCTGGGACGATTGAGTAAAAGATGGGAATAACCTAAAATGAATCAAACAAAAAATAACACATGTTCTGATTTGATTTCAGATAGAAAGGAGCACATGTATGGATAAGTCCACATTTAAAGTCGCATCCATTTGAATATTTATAGTTTCTGTTCCAGCACAGGCACAGGGAAATCAATCAATCAATCAATCAGTCAACCAATCCAGCTCGCAAAACCAACAAGCAAATTACAGAATAATATTCTAAGAAAATATAGATGAAAGAAAACCACATTCCTTAAGAATAGCAGGCAGAACACAACGCTGAGATCCGAGTGGAGATATTGGTGATGCTGCCATGAAATCTAGTTACCTTGTTACTATAAAAATAGCCTCAAAAGCCATGCTGTCAGGGTGAGTTTGTAAAAAAAACAACAACCAAAGACTTGCATATTGAAACAGTTCTTCTTCTTTTTTTTTAATAAACATTTCACTTTGCATCAAAAGGTATCATTAAAATGTCTTTGGATTATGAGTGGAAACTCTGCCAGGCTCAGGGAAAACATGCAAACCACACAGAAACTCCCCCAGTCCACAATCAAAGCTTGTTTTCTTTGTTGGACCAACGTGAACCCTCAGCAGCCATCCAAGAACATCTACTCCTTTTATTAATTCACAGTCGTGACACTACAACAAGTTACCACGGCGCCCTCTGCTGGCAGGATGTATAATGTCCACACTTTGTTGAGATGTGAAGCATATTACATGTCCTGTGTTGTGTTTTTAACATTGTAACACATTTTTCTCATTGATGAAATCTCTTAAACCAATAAAGAATTAACAATATTTCTGATCGTCCCTCTTATAGGTATATTTCTTGCATGAAAAAACACATATAGGTTTGTTACTGACACATTATTCAAGATGAAACTACAAATGTCCTTGAATATTTTATGAAATCAGCATTTATTCCCAAAATGTGATGAATTCCAATCATTCACAAGTATGTTACTGTGCAGACTGTTTATATGGATTCATCATGATATTGTCAGTTTTTTTAAAATAAATAATTATTTCCACTCCAGTTACGCACCACCGCTACACTGGGAAACCAAAAAAAAAACATTTCCAGAAGCTTAGTGCAGCTCCCTAAATCATAATTTGCAGTTTCCTTGCCTGTCTTCAAAATGCAAATAAGACTTGCACTGATCAGCCGTAACATTATGAACACTTATCTAATCCAGTGCGTGAAAAGATCGACACTGCTCACACCTGTCGACACTGTAACACCTCCACTAAAGGTTTGTCTGGTGACAATAGTGGCTGATGTATCGCCCTCCAACATCGCCGGCGGGCATCAGTTGTGCTCAAAGTGACTGGACTTTCATCAGAGAACCGCGCTGAGGCCCACTGGTCCCTCGTCCAGTGTAAACGCTCCCTGGTACATCAAGTCCATTCATGGATCAAACACCTGATACAAATCTTTCCATGAGATTCTGTTGCAGATTGAGCTACCAAAGCTTATCTGTTGGATCCCAAAACACAATCCAGCTTCGGTTTAGTTTTCCATTCATTTCTTTTCCTTCACTTCTGTTGGAAACTGATTGCGAACATCCCACAAGGGCTGAGGTTCACACGCTCTCCGACTCAAGAATCACAGTCAGACCCTTGTCAAACTCACTCAAATCCTTATGTTTGTCTGTTTTTCCTGTTTGTCAGACATCAGTACGTGGGATAAATGTTTACCTGCTGCCTGTTAAGGGGCCCACACACTCTCAGATGATTTACAGATGAATGGAGTTATTGTTGTGGGAGTTTCCACTCCATCCTTGATACATTTCTTGATTATTTCACAAGAATCTCAGGAGACCTGGGTGAGAAAGGCAACGCGAAAACTGTTTCCCTTGGCCAACCCTTCGAGCCGCACCTTTGGCCCCACAGCGAGAGCTTGTTTTAGGTTTCTGTTTGGCTTCGGGGAGTGCCAAGCTCTGAGAATATGAGCTCCCATGTTTGTGTTTTTTACCTCTCGACCTAAAAGGTCATTGTTTACCGTTTCAAGCAGCGAGGATCATGTGAAGTTGCACCGGGTGCCGCGCACGGCTTTGTTGGGATGAAAGCTGCAAGAGGTATGTGGATTTCTCTTTTAATTCTTGGTGCAATGTCCCCCCCCCCCCCCCCCCAGGCCCCTCCTCATCCTGGGGACCCTCTGCATCACATGTTTCACATGTTTACCTCCTCCAGCACACTTGATTCAGATGAATGGCCTCTGCAGAGAATAGACTTCAATTAGATTAGATCAATTTAATTAGATAAGGACAAACATAATAAAAATATATCTTTTTTTAAAAGAGAATGGAGATTATAGTGTAATTACATCCAACTGAAACATCAAAACCAACTCATACATCATTAAAAACATATCAAGGTGTAATAATTATTATGATCAAAGTACTGAAATCTCACTGTGAACACTACAAATAGCAATAAAAGTAAACGCGTGTTCATACAGTCATATTTCCTTGGAGCCACGGTGTGGGAAAGCTCTGCAGGAATTAAAGGTGACCACTGTTTTTCCTCATTTTAGGAGACAGTTCACAGCATCTGGCTTCAAGCTATTAAAAAAAAGAATATATACTTTAATGAAATTCATGATTTCAGGGCTGAGTCTTAAAACAGGAGTTTAAACCTGGGAGGCAGCGACACATAAATACAAGAAGACACGTGAATTATCAACAATGTTCAATTCAAACACATTGAATTGGTCTTTCGCATTTGTTGCACGAGTTTTGCAGAAACTTCCAGAGAAATTTGGAGCAAAGCCTTTCTGACATTTGCATATCTCATGATTTTCACTTGGAATTTGCACATTTGCCAGATAAGAATACACAGTTATGCCAGTTCAACTGTGTTGCAGCAGATGTATGAACGTTGTGCAGCTGTCACCCAACATACGCAATATTCATACAGAAGATGAGAATATCTAGAAAACTAAATTTGAACATTTTTTTCCAGACTTTCTATGAAAAAAAAAAGATAAAAATGATTTTAAACTGCAGTGAATGTTTGGGGATATTCCAGAGACTCATTTAAAGACCTTGTTTATACAGTACTTTTAACTAACAAAGAAGTTTACTTATCATCACTTGATATCATGTTAACCGCCACATGACAGTTCAGTCCCTCTGGATTTAAAACAGACTCAGATTAGATTAAATAAAAAAGATCTGATAAACCCAATTCTGAGTTCTTTATTCTTAGTTTTGAAGACATGTGCTAACCAAACTAAACATTTTTGAAGATTTCTGTTTGAAACAGGATGAATCTCATGGAATTATTGATCCATTGTGCCTATTGAACACCGTGAACATCCTGCACGTAAACATAATGTTTAAGGACATGCACCAAATTAGTTTGGATATAAAATGATCATCTTATATCGTGTGAGCACATTTGATATGATTTCTTGCCGTAGTTTTTCTTTTCCACTTGAAAACCCAAAATTTTATTGGTGAAGTCACAAAACGTGTTTGAAAAAGGTAAAACCGGCACAGAGGAGGAGACTGGAAGAACCTGTGCTGAAGTTTCAAACATTAGACAAGACCGATCCTGTCAACGTTGGTTGGATGTTGACACGTGATTATGTGGAAGGACTGAAAATTGGAACTCACCCAAACCATGAAGCAATAAGCTCAGTTTGCTATACAAGTTAGCCTTATGACGAGAAACGGCACACGGCGAGTCAACCGACTGATGAAGCATGTGACGTCTTTCAGAGCAGACGTTTCGCCGCTCTGCAAATAAGAGCTTGAGTCCATCACAAAAGTAATGAAGCATACGACCTGCAATCAATGATTTCACGTGTGATCTCTTTCGTTTCTACAGCTGCCAATAGAAATATAAAATATAAAAACCTTTCTGTTTTAGCCACTTCAGTTCCTGTGCTTCTTTATTGTCTTTACACATTGTAAGTCAGTGTCACCGCATTGCAGGAGCTTCGCTGCGACCCCCCCCCACCCCCTTCAAATTTAATCCAGAGGGTTGAGCTCGGATGACCCAGATTGGGTCAGCCGTCGATGATGCCAGCGGATTTGGACACGCAAAGAACATTAAGCAGAAACAACTGAACCGCACACAACTCTAAAGATGTCAAAGTTAATCTAACACAGAGAGAAAATGTCATCTGTGGCTTTTTTTTAATTTTTTTTTTTTATAAAACTTCAGCTGCTTTTAGTTAATCTCAAAACAAATAAATCTTTAACTCCCTCATTGGTGTTGCTTGGTTTTCTCTTTAAATGTGCCTCCAGATGACTGTGTTGTATTTGGCGGTAAAGAAATAATATTGACATGAATTAAATTGCTTTACATTTACAGACACCTTGTGCTCGTCCACCACTGAAAACAACTTGTAGGGTTCATTCGAGGTCAAAACTTAAAGTATTTAAACTTTCATGAAGCATCCGTAACTTTCTGAAAGGACTCGGCAGAGGTGATCTGAGCAGTGCAATCTGCGCTGATGTGCAGGCACTTAAATGCAAGGTGTTTCAATAATGGCTCATGCGTGTCATCAAACAACTGCCCCCATGTCAGGGTGCCTTGTCGAGGGCAGATTATCAAGCAGCTGCGTGGCTCCAAGCAAATCAAACAACGATGTGAATCACCTGCACCGGAAATTACAGCTTGGCAAATTTAGAAAGATGCTCATTTGCCAGTTTTCACTTCCCCCCTGTCTGTTCCTCAAACTGTTATCGATCCTGTTACATGGGTTTGCACCGCGCAATGTCAAAGGAAGAACTGCAACTGCAAGAAGCAGTGTACTGCTGCTTTTTCCCCCCATTGTATGACCTATGATGAATTTAAAGAATCGATAATTCAAGGTATTGTTATTTCCAGATTACTGTGTTTTCACTTAACATTTCCAATCTAAATGATACTTTTTAGCATTATTAGACTTCTTTACATGCAGAAGCATCCTGGGAATTTGCCATAATGCCACCCCCTGCTATTAAATATATTAGGTTTTGTAGTGTCCCTATCATCTACAGTTTGTATTTTAAAGCCTTTTTGGTTGAAGCTGACGTTTAAATGTAGATTTTTCTTGCTGTGGGTCAAGAGTGCTAACCATTACTCGACTGTAAAGTTTTCCTTTTAGGCTTGAGTGCCTGTTGGTATTGATTTATTTTCCACCACTAAAAGACTGTGGTGTTGCAGAACTGCACCCACATGTGGCCCTTTAATTGCATCGTACAGCTTAACATACTATGAACTGTGTTCACAGACGGCGATCTCCAGTGCACCATGCAGAGTAATGTGTTATTGTTGTTTATGTGTGTTGTGGCTGAAGGCTTAAACTCTTGGGTCATGCCTCGTGTAAAAGTTTTTCATTTCCCTCGTGTTTCTCTGACATGTCATCTCCTCATTGTTGCTTGTGTTTCTGCTCACATCGTGTTGCCTTACTGATAATACTCCTGATTTTATGATTCATGTGAGGTTTAGGTCAGAATCTATTGTTTCACACTCCATCCTTCAGCCTTGCTCAGGGACACAGTGGTAATCTTGTGGGATTCAAGCTTGTTAAATCGACTCGTCTAACATATGAACCACAAATGCCTGAGAACTCAAGGGGCAAATTATACCCAGCCAGTGTTTAGTGAAGCCCTTTTTTTTTGCTCACTCATGGAGGAATGCATCATGTCATGTGCACTCATGTTATCTGGGTTAATCCCAAAATAGAGTTATAGAGTGATGAATGTCACACTGTTTAAATCAGTGGGATATCAACATCTAAACCAAGACTCCTTCTACATGACAGCATTTTCAAGTGAAAATGGAATTTGTTGACTTTTGAGAGAGCCACTGAAAATGGGACTTTTTGAAAGTGTTCCAACCCCGGCTCCATGGTAACAGGGGGAAAACACAACTTTTCTGAAACGCTGCTACCACACATGCACACCACAGCCTGAATAAATAGTTCTTCTGCACATGCTCAGTAGATGGAAAATGACAACCATGTTTGCCTCCAGAGAGTCATGACTCCCAGTCCACATTCTCCTGGGCCTTGGTAGTTTTATTGCTGAGAGGCACCTGGAAAATAACGATTCAATCTTGATAAAAATCTCTGTGTACTCTCCATCGTTAATGTTTGAAATGTATTATATTTATGAGGTTTCATTAGAGAAACAAAACCACAGCTCCACCTAGTCCCCCAACAGGAAAATTACATTGTTTTCAGCATTTATGCAATTTCCATGCAAGGACACATAATGCTGCAGCGCAAACATAAAACTTTTTCAGAAAAATTAAAACGGGATTTCACTTGAAAAGTTGTAAACAGGGCCTCAACTTCTCTTCTTGAGCCTCTGGATCAGCGGTTTCCAAACCTCATCCTGGAAATTCCTTGTCCTGCAAGCTTTAGATATCGACCTGCTTCAACACATCTGAATCAAATGATTACATCATCACCAAGCGTCGAAGAAACACCTAATAAGGAGCTTCTCATTTCAACAGGGAGCAAAGTTAAACCACCACCACCACCTATTATATGTTTTGTTTAAGGTTAACAGGTGCCCCAATCTCCCAGAGGAGGAGGGACGTCCCACACTTTTAAAAACCACTGTGTGCACAATTTCTTGAATTTGTCAGTTGAGATAAGAAATAATAGATAATTTCCCACAATTAACTAAGCAATAAAAGATCTTTCTTTCTTCTTCTCCCTCCTGTTCTGCTTGATGCTACCAGAGAGGCGGATGATTGAGAGCTGAGAAGGAGCCGGAGGCAGGCGGCGCCGCCCTCCGCAGCGCGTCAGGCGAGCGGCTTCATTCGGGACATTTCAAACACACGGCCGACCGCGGCACGCACGCACGCATCTCCCCGCTCCAAGGTCACAGCAGCCGGGCCGCCCGCGCGCAAGGACGCACACACGCACATACACCCGCCGTCCGTCCGTCCGCCTCCATCCAAAGGTAAATAAACCATGTTTACGGTCTTGTTTATTCGCGTGGAGACGAGCCGCGGTTGCCGGTGCTGATCCGGAGGGTTTTTGACGGAGCCGCCGCCGCCGCCGCCGCGCGCAGGGATGAATGAAAAGGGGGCCGCGCGTTCATGATGCGTAACTGGAGCGAAACGATCGTGCCTATCGCTGCCTCGCAGGTCAGTTCCTGGTGCAATGAGTGACTCGGATGAGCTTGGGAATATTTTTCCCTTTTTTGGATGTACTTCGAGCGGCCGGTTTAGCTCGTGCAGGCCCTGGGTATTAAGACTGGCTTCATCCGGTCCCTGTCCTTACATCAGCAGCATCATATGATTAGGCTGCAGGACTCACTCTGCTGTTGCATCACATTCCTTTTCCCCGCTTTCCTTTTTAAAGGTTTCACCACCTGAAAGATGCATTCTTTGGAGTGTATTACTCTCCAGTGATATATTTGGCATTGTGGATGTTCCACTGTAAAAATAACTTCACGTGCTGTACTCTGCTGAAACCATCAGACTCATACTGGCACTGAGATTATTCATCTAACAGAGGCTTGATTAACATACAATTGCAAAATAATCGATAATAATCAATAAATACATCCGCATCTCCTTCTTTTGCAGTTTATTAAAGCAGACTAAACAATCTTTACATGCCTGTCAGTGTGTTTATACTGAACAGTGACCCCTGTGGCCAAAAGTAGTACTGCAGACAAGCCAAAATACTTTCTAATTAAATATTTACGTTATAAGCAGCAATGTACAACTTATAGTAGATTTCATATGCAGAAGAAACCAAGCTGACGTAGGAGTGGATGATATTATTGTACAGTTTGGGGCTACAAAGTGCGGGGGGTCAGTGAGATGTAATACACTGAATGAAGATTATTTTACATGACGCATGCAATACAAGTTCACATTATTGTTTTTGTGCTGAACTTGTTACTTCACAAACATTTGATTTAGACTGAAGGAAGGGAATTAAAGACACGGTAGAAAATCATAAGTCATAATAAGTTTTGAACAAGTTCATGGCGACGTTTTGAAAATGATGTCCATTTTCATGGGAAGAGCAGAAATGCTGAAAACAATTGCACTTTGGGAGCCGTTTTCAAAAAGTTGCATTATCAGTGTCACTGAGCAGCCAAATTGTAACGGAAGTTTTCAATTTTCACTTGAAAACGTGGTAAACAGGGGCCTTAATCTGCCCTGAATTTAAGACTGTGAGTTAGATATGTGATTTTTTTCTTTCTTTTTTTTTTAACAGAAAGGTCTATTGGAAAAAAAAACCTTTCATGAAAATAAGAAAAAAAAACACTTAAGGCATTATGAACCTAATTGAACTACATGTCAATGTTTTTCAACAATCCCTCAAATGTCAAACAACTTTAGCAAAACAAACAAACAATAAAACTATATCAAAGGGGGGAATGTGTCAAATGTCAAATAGCTGACAAATGGATGCATTTTCTTGGTTCCCACATTTAAACTGAACTAACCTTTAAGAATAAATACTTATTAGGATTTCTAAATACTGACCCTCAATTTCTGGTAACAGTTAAATAGATTTTTAAAGTTTTCACTCAAAAAGGAGGTGAACTGGCATTTTCAAAAACACGTGACAGCCTAAAAATAAGGACTTTTACGAGCGTGTTTTATTTCTGTTGCTCACAATTAATCAACAGCTGTTCAGTCTTTCTCTTCTCTCAGAAGTAGTCCAGTTACTACATTATTTCTCCTTCATTCATAATGTGCATACAGTAAAGTGTAAAATCAACACTGTGCAGCTTTATGAGTGCTCGTGCCGGACTTTTCCAGGTGCAGCTGCTTCCTTGAGCTGAGCGAACTGGCGACATACTGTTTACTGTTCAGTCATAAGAGTTATAACAATCTTTCATGCAGGGCGAATAAGGTTCCTTTTTTTTTTTTTTTTTTTAAAGAAGGTGCTGTTTAGAAGAATTAAATAGCTTTTGTATCACAGCAGAATTAATAAATTCCATTTCAGAAAGAAAAACCCCACATCTTCCTAGTTTCATAGAATAAACATGTTATTGAATCAATCTGTTTTTATGTTTCTTCTGCTGAAGTTACAACTTGTGACCTCCAGTGTTTTGGAGTGCAGAGATTCCTTTGATATTGTGATCCTGTATTTAGGGTCACTCTGCAGGTTGAATAAACAGCGCTTGGTTGACAATGTCCACACTGTTTGTTTGTCAGGACAGCAGCCGAACATGGGGGCCGTCACCTTACTCAGGTGACTGACATTGAGAGTTTATACCCACGAATATGCAGCGTTAATGAATCTTCAATATAATAAAGGTGTGTGGTAATCTATCACCCCTCTAACCCCTGAATACGCCTCTTTACGCGTTTCTTCTGTTCGGGCTCATTATCCAGCTGACTGATTAGCTATCGCCAGAAGGAATATAAACGTCAAACAGTGCCGAGCACCTGTGTGTTTCGTGGAACTTTGCACATGTGACCGTTTTAAGAGTTGGGTCAGGTTTCAAGATCAGGACCTCTGTGCTTGTGGACGCCGGGCTTGTTGTGAGGCAACACGGCCCAGCTCGGGGCAGAGCTTTGTGTTCACAATGGCAACATGTGTTACTTACTATTAAACACAGAGACACACCTATAACAGTACAACGACACTATTAACTCTGCTGGCTCGGTAACAACCTTACCTTCAACTCTGAGTCTCCAGCAAAGCTGACAAACCTTTACCTTCATGTAATCATTAAAACTCCCTCATTGTGCTTTTTTTATGTTTTACTGTCAGTCTCTGTACAAATACAGTTTAGTGGCTTCGAGAATGAGAATGAGAAATACTTTATTAATTCCTGGGGGAAATTCTTGTAACATAGCTCCTCGCAGAACAAATAGAATAGAAGTGGAAGTATCAATATTGCAGAATAAATTAAATGATAATATATACAGGGCTAAACTCAGTGGTGACTATGGTGAGATTAACAGGAAAACACAGCAAACCCTGTTTACATGGAGGACTTATAGAGTCTTAAAGCCACGGGAATGCACACAAACACCCCTGTGTGGTCTTACCTCTTTTCTAAGGTCCCATTTATGTGATGTTTCAAGTGAAAATCCATAACTTTCGTGTTTTCATTTCAGAAAAATTGCACACTTACACACCAGCGTTTTGAAAAGCATGGGCATTTACACATAAACAGCAGAAAAATTTGAATGTCAGGCCACGAGTTGCAATATGTTATAAATATTTAATGTATCTTTTTTTTATGTATTTTGTATTTGTTTCTACAGACGATGAAGTTGGATTGTTGTTGCAGGAGACTCAACTATAAAACTACCAAGTCCCAAGAGAATATGAACTGGGAGTCATGACACTCTGGAAGCCGCCATCGTTGTCATTGTCCATCTACTCGCGCTTGTACAGTCGCCGCATTTCAGAAAACTTGCGTTTTCCTCAGTCTGTGCAGAATTGGAGAGTTTTAAAGTTCTATCTTGGAATCCGTTTTCAAAAAGCTGAATTTTCAGTGGTTGTCATGTGACCGGATGCCCAAAATTAAATGGAAGTTTTAGTGATATGTTTGTGAGGTTTCTAGAAATTAAGAAAGTAATGAAAAGTGTTCAACACCTCCAAAATTACCGAAAAATGCTCTGCTTCAACATTTTGTGGAAAGAGAGGCTCGTGCCAAAATGTCGATTTTTATCATGTCGAATTCATCTAATCGATCACGCAGAGATTATGTTGTAGGACAGTAGAGCTCGTAGGTGTATACGCTCTTTCAGAAAGTCATTGAGACATATAATGATGTTTACTGCCACTGTCTTTTAATGACCAACACAAAAAACTATCTTTGAATAGCTTTCAGTAACAAGGGTTAACGCTTCATAGATCAGTTGCTGAAATACATAGAAATGTATTTTCTTTCTTTTTTTTCTATTTCAAATCAGTCTTGATTAATTGTATGGTGAAAAACATAGTAAAACGAGTGACATATCAAAATACTTGCCAAAAGAGATATAGTTCTCCATTCATTTCAGTTTAAGTGGTTCTGTTTCACGTCATGGGTGCATTGGACACATCCTGAAACTTTTTGCACTTTTTATGTGTTCAGTATGATGCGACTAGTTTTCAGACTTTTTTTTTCCATAGAGGAGAGAAGAAATAATAGATATATGTCATATATGTCATTACAAATCCTAGAGAAAGGAATGAGTTAATGTCGGTATGATAGTGTCCTCGTAGCCCATTGATGTCCTGCCGACAATGAAAATCTCCAGCTCAAATCTACTTCTAGAATACATACACTGACTTTAGAACTTGGCCCGGTTGTATGCTGTGTGACCTTCATGACGTAGTCGGAGGTGTGAAGCGGAGAGCGAGCCTCTGGATTGGGTGATGAATATGGGCGCTGGCAGCCTGTATGGAAAAGTCAGGTGGGCTTTAAAGCTTACTGTTGTGTCCACACAGGCCTACTTACATGGATTGATTCATGCCCTCATGCCCTGACAAACAGAAATCGAGGCAGAAGCTGCAGGCAGCGGTGCAGGCTGGGAGATTTAGTCCGTTTGGAGTTGGTTTGCCATCCAGCTTTCAGAGACGAGGTGTATTTGAAATTTACTGGCGCATGTAAAAAGTCTTTCAATCAGAGTTAACCCCCTCGGGCATTAGCTCAAGGCCTTTAAAGATTAGAGGCTGACAATTGGGTTGGAGAGGGTATTATAGTTTAAGTATGTTTTATGGGAAGACCTCCTGCCTGGTGGCCTTTTTGAAAAGCAGCTTTCAGGGGTCGCCATTGTTTTTGTGTTATTTCTCCTGTTTGCGAGGCCACGGGGCAACCGTGTTTACTGGATCTCTGCGTGAGATTAAGCCGCCGTCGTGTTGACAAGAGGATGAAACGTGCCCTTCAGTCTCCCGTTGGAGAGCTGACGTTATTAGCGTGGGTTAATAATGAACTGTGTCTAAAACAAAGTGAGAGGTGTTACTTGGAGGTTACCTTAGTGCTAAGCTTGCGTTGCCATAATGTTGAAGTCCCGTGAGACTCCGGGGGCCCGGGAGGGAGGGGGTGAAGGTCACGCTGGTAGCAGCTGACTGTAGAGGTCAAGTTTTCCTTTGTGGAGCTTTACAGCGCTTGTTTATCAGAATCAGAATGGCATTTACCTGAAGCGGTTGAATATTTCCATCCTTCAAGGTCTCGTAGGTAGAACCTCTGTATGCAGTTTATCTTTTACAGGTTAAACAGGAATGTCTCCGAGCCACTTAATTCGGATTTAGCTAACCTTCTGTTGTCCTTCATTACAATTCAAGTCTCACAGGGATCCACGTTCAAAGAACCCATTATTCAGTAACCACCGTCTGACCTTTCAGTATCAGTGAAAGACAAAAAAATGGAGCCACTTGGCAAATTTAAAGTCAAAGAAACTTTGATTTGTGGGGAACAGAGAACGATGTCCTTCTTCTTGGCGTATTTTTCATAATTTGCATCGAACAGGAATCGCCACTGTAGAAACTTATCTGAAATATTAAAAGTTGTGTCTTGGTGCTGTTATTAATTAAAGATTGCAGGTTAAAAGTTGGTTTGGGAAATGTGGAAATTAATGAACAGAGTTGAATTTCCTGCAGTTCTGAGGAGCAATTATTTTCTTCAGCAAATAATTTTGTTTCAACGAGACACAAGGGCTGCGGCAGGTTGCAACAGGAAGGACATCTGGATTAAAACCCTTTGCAAAGTCAAACATGTACATGTTATGAAACGCAGTTATAACACCGGGAGGGAGAAGTCGAAACACGCCCCTGACTGAATTTTCCAAGATGACTATTTTTCAAAAGTCTATAGTTAGAATCTGATCTCTGTACGTGGGCGGCTGTGGCTCGGTTGTTGGAGTGGACGTCTCTCAACCAAAAAGTTTGCAGGTTCCATTGGATTCCTAGCGGAGCAAACCGAGGGTTGAGTCGTTGTGGTGGGACAGAGAACATGGACGTGGGCCAGCATTTTACCTCAATGAGAATCTGCAGTCTTGTTTCGTCGAAGCTTGCTGATAGTCTTTGGATTTTTATTCCGTTGATAAACGGTCCGGAATTTGTCACACTTCCAGAAAAGGATCTCAGCCTGTGGGATTAGAGCTCAGGTTTGAAACAGGTTCTTCCTGCAGTAATATGAGACTACACACCATTGCACAATCATGCAGCCCTTGTTTGTTAATTACATGATGGAGATGACTGTTTCTCATGCTACAACCATATAAAAATTATTTAGGAATGCATCAGAGCTTAGTATGTTACAACCCAGATGTGATTGATTGCTGACTCAACTTGTCTGAGATGGTCTTCGTTACAACACTCAGAGTACACAGAGAACCAATAAAAAGTTTGAAAAGTCACTAAATGAGACAATCAAGCACAGGTTGCTGTGTTGAGGCCTGCATGACAGATGGATCACATACTCAAACACAAAAGACTACATTTTAACTCATAATTCATATTACCTACAAATAGATTGGTCGTAATTAAGTTCAGGAGATCAGAGGAAGTAATTGGCCTGTAAAGTAACTTAAATATATTTATTAAAAACTTACAATTAATAAGGATTCTTCCTCCAGTAAAGCAAGCTGCTAACTAAGCGCTTTTGCCAGAAACACACCGTCCTCATACGCGCTCTTGTTTTGAAACGCAGCAACTTCCGGTCGCACAATATGAAAACAAGTCTGTGTTTTTGTTTCTGTTGTCCAACGATTTTCTTATTTGTTTTGAGAAACAGAAAATGAAAATAAACCTGTTTTTAAAGCTTTGTTTTTCCCTTTTCGATCATGATAAAGAAAAATGCATTGAATTTCAGTTTGGGTTTTTAAATTGGAAATCAAATAATGGCTCTTTTTTTTGTGGTTTCTTTTAATATCCTTCTCTGAACGAAAAATCCATTTTTATTCACATAAATTCTTGTCAATTCCCATGGAAACTTTCCAACTTTGAAAATTCCCAGAATTTTGCAACCCTAATGTTGAATGAGTGGCATAATATACTAAATAAAATTCATGTACCCATCGCCTATTGAAATATTAAGATTCTTTGAGACACCTGATGACTCAGCATGTTTACACATGATTTAAGGTCATGCAGGTGATGACTCAACGAGCCAAGCTGTGAATCGACTTTGTGTCTTGGTCTGTACTTCTTACTGTTCAGACTCCTTTTCAGCTTTGTGGCTTCAGAAACCACCAAGCTTTTGGCAGTACAAATTTCATAAAGTTCTGTTTTTCACACTTTTACCAGCAAGATTTGAGCTTGGCTCTTGCCTGTCACCAGGGTAACTTAGCCACATCTGTCTGTTCCTCCTGGATTAAACTGACCTGAAATACAACACCGGCGGTCTCAGCCGTTCCCTTGTTGTAAATTAAACCTGAGATTGTCCGTCTGTCCATGCAACAAAGAATACAGTCTCTGAGACTGTCTGCCAAGTTACTAAGTGGTGTCCTTGGAGGACACACACACAGTTGGACTCTTATAGTATAGCACAATGTAACCAAACCTGATGAGCTTTTGCCAGTTGGATGATTTAATTACTGGAAAACTATTTTGATTTGTGGCCTCCTGCCTTTTCTTCCCTGCTTGCGAGCTGAGATCTGCTGTATGTCTAGATTCCTGTAAGTGAGCTCAGGCAGTCACCTCGAGAGCATGCAGGGGACACTGGATCAAATCAAACTGTACGCCTGATCTGGGAACACTTGTGTCTGTGTCTTTTTTTTTTTCTCCTCCCTGCTTCAGATGTTTGGAAATGTCTCCCTTTTGTTCCCGAAGAGTTTCCAGTTCCCAAGGATTTTCTCACGGTGTCTGTTTAGATAACATCTAATCAATCCAAGGGGTAACAAAGACCGTTACCATTGAAATATTTGTTTCTGTGAAAACTCAAGTATTATACAAAACACATACATGATAAAAAGCAGATATGCCACATGTGTGCAGATGTTTTCCAGAATGCCTATTGCCTCATAAGCCTCCTTTCTCAGGGCAGAGGGGAGTCATTTTATCTTGTTATTGCGGTGGGCAGGAATGGTTTCCTGCAGTGGTGCTTATTGCAGGGGCCTCAGATTGAAAACATTCTGCGGTCTAACCAGCTGGTCATGAAAGAGATGTTGAGGTGTTGTTGAATATGTTGAGGTGCTCCTTCTCAACAACCACCTGTGAGGAGAACTGAATGCCTTCTTTACTGGCTTGTTCTGTTTCCAGACCCCTATTTTATTCCCCTGGTCACCCTCTACGTTCAAACTCTCTGTTGTATGGTTCAGAGATAAAGAGAAGCACAAAGTCATCTAAAAACAAGCTGCAAAAATCCACCAACACCTCCTTGAGAAGACTCTTGAAGATATCCTGGACAGACAGAGTAATGAATAAAGATCTTTGGAAACAAGCGGGTCAGGAACAGGTTCAAGTACAAATCAGGCTTGGCCACACCTTAAGGAAACAGCAAGGCAGTGTAACAAGACAAGCTCTCAAATGGAATCTCCAGGGCAAGTGGACCCCACAAGAACATCTCAGACTCAACATCACACCTCCAGGTGAACAGCCGGGGTCACACCTGGAACACGGTGGCTGATGGCTTATGCTCTCGGAGGAGCTAAAGGCGTAAATAAGTAAGAAATTAAGTCACGTTCTATCTGGTTACGGTTCATCTCTGGATTTTCACCTGGTATTGAGACATACTTCATTTGAGTTTCTAAGAACTTTGTTCATCTCAAAATTGCCATCCGTGAAGCAGCAATACTGTATTACACTGTTTTTCAGTTGTGAAACCTAAAAGAAACACAAACAAGAATGCAGACGTATGAAGCTGTGATCTGAGCTAATTTTTGTCCGGAAGACTATATAGACATGGGAACACTGCTGAGACCCATGGGAGACGACTGTAATGTGAATATATACAAAGGAAGTTGGGCACAAAAGCAGAAACACTTTGATTTTTTGAGGGCGAGGCAATGGGGGGAGTTGTTCCTCTAACAAATGTCTTGAGAACTCACTGGTCTAAGAATGCTTGGTGTGCTGCATTCCTTCTTATAGACTTTAGAAGCCCCAAAGAACTTTACGTTGTTAGTCAAATTCACCCATTGACACACAACAATGGTGATGGGTGCCGTGTGTAGGCAGTCAATCCATCCATTGGACATTGGGAGATGATTTATCAAACAACCTGCTCTACCGACTGAGCCACAGCCTATAATGACGTCTGGACGAGGTGGAACTAATTCTTAAAATGTTTAAGTTAAGTTAAAATCAGGTTTTTTTGTTTCTGAAATGTTTCATGTTTACATGGCAATGCTTTGAAAACGATGTCTGTTTACATGGAATGTGAAGTATGTGAGTATGCTGTCAGCTCTTGGGTCACAGACCAGGACAGGTGGCGGAATACGTTTGCCCGAGGTTTTCATATAAAAGCGGCATGTTTGTCATTCATTCCATTGGCATTTTACAGACCAAAAATTCAGCTTTTCAAGGAACAGATGGCAACCCCGATAAATGCTAACGGGTATCATGCTCGCGATTCTCACTCGGTTCCACTAACAAATGTGCTGTTGGCAAAGTTATGCGCTCTACCGAGTGCCCGTTCTTGTTCTATTTTGTAATCAAGTAACTAAGGTTGAAGGAATAAACTTGTTAAACGTTATTCCAACTGCTCATCTTGCTAAAGATTAAATCAATGTGAAGTTGAGGGAAACGCAGTGGTCCATGGTTGGATTAAGTCATGATTGTGAATTGGCAGGTATAAAGTTTGATTAGTAGCTACTTGACAATTGGGTACTATTGATTAGAGCTTTGGAAGGTAATCTATACAAACTGGTGGAAAACAAAAAGGTTTTCTTGGTCATACAAGAGTTTTTCTGACTTTCCTCAATGGCACTGGATTGCGTAGCAGCTCTAAATGTAGCCTACCAGTCACTCCCTTTGTCAGCCGCTCCGGTCGTCGTCGGTGTGACGTGAAGGGCAGGAGCAGAGGCACGAGCAGAGGCGGCAGGCGATGAGGATATGATTCTTTGGAAAGCAAGGAGGAAGTGTTGACATTGCAGCAGCTGAACAGTGACTTTGCTTTTGTTTGACTTCTTGTGCACTTCTGCGGTTGATCATAAACCAGATCCGTCAGGCTTGTCATCGAGTCGTTTTCTCTTTTTTATTTTTTTTTTATTTTCCACCCAAAGGCAGCTTTTTTTTTTTTATGGTCAGCCCATTTGACGCTTCATACTGGAACCCATCAGTTTAAGCTGCTTACGGGTTGTGAGGAGGCTCGGTGCATTGTTGCCGCGTTCGATCAATCAAAACCAGTATCTCCAGGGAGAGCTGCAGCGGACAGCCTGTAATCTGATTAACATGGATTAGACCCACTCTATAGAACTATGGGAAAAAAACGCTATAATCTCTTACTTTGATTAAAGAGGCAACACACAGGATATATAGCCAGAGGATTATATTTCCATTCAGGCAGGCCTGGTTTAGCACAAGGTGATTTGTTCACATGAAGCACAATCAGGTGTAATTTTCAAGCTAATGCGTTTAATTTCCTCATGATGACCAGAATAAAATCAACAAAACAAATAGGTGTTCTAGTAACACTATTTTTCCACGTTTTGGCTCATTTGCAAGCTATTTTTATGCATAAACCCTTCAAATATTCTTCTTGGATTTTTGCTAATTAGGAGTTTAAAAGATTAGCAGAATATTTAAAACTGCTCAGCATGTGGAACATGAGATGCATGTTTGAAAATAACTCGAGACAGTACGTTTGTTTTGGATCACATCATAATCCCAGATGTTGTTTTGTTTGTTTTTAGCAACCAGCTCATGAAAATGATGTAGTCTTTAGTGGTTAATGAAATACTTCACACAGATGTTTGTGCGGTCGATGATGGAAGAAGTGCCATGTTGGGTTTTTTTATGGATTGAATTAAACTTTAAGGTGACATTGAGGTCCGGCTCACATGGCAATGGAAACCATGTCATGTATATATTCAGATAGTCATTGACTTCCTAAAATTTTAACCCTGTTGATGCCAGATTTAGGGCCGACCCACAGGAGAACCTCGTTTCATGTAATGGGATCGTTTTTGGCCGATCATCCACACGGTTCCACAGAATGAATGTGTCTGTGGCACAAAAACTGCAGAACACAGATCACTCTAGTTTATAATAAAGGTAAATATGTAATGTAAGAATGGATTTTTAACAAATTATTCTAAAATATAGAACTTGGGCAAATTTTATGTTATTTGCATAAAAATGCCCAAAGGTATGTTGAAATATTCTATAATTAGTTGAAAGCTGTTATATAAAGATGTGAGTGATTCATTCAAACATGCATATAAATATCAGTATAGTATGATAATATACTATATCTGCTGTGACCCACATCAGCAGCAACTGTTGTCAATTCAGTTATTTTTGTGGTGGAATTATTATTGCAAATGTACATGTTTGTTTTTATGGAGACTTTTACATAATATGATAATCAATACTATTGTAGGTTTCTTTGATATTTGTCTGGAGCCTTCAAACAGTTCGATGGATTGTTCCCTAAAACGTTCCAAAGGACAGTACAGAATTAAATCATCCAGCTAATGGCTTTTTGTTGACAAGCGCAGCCGAGATGTTCTCAGTCGGCATCAGAGTCGCCACAACACTGCAACCTGATCCTGTGAGAGCAACATCATTAATTGATGGTGATTTTCTATGAGTCATTTACACGCCGTGACGGATGAGGCATCCACTTCCTCAATGCCACTTTTAGATAACGCTCGTTCTAAAAGCGGGTCTTCTATCGTCTGGTGCTGTAAACGTTGCAGCTCTGCGAGAGGAACAGATGAGGTTTGCATGCTGCAGATAATGGCGCACAGAAGATAAGTCTGGAGGGGCCGGTTAACTGCCATGTGGGAGATGTGATCTGTGGCATTACTCATTGCTCACACTACACTTAGTGAAAACTTTTCTTTGTGCCAAAAAAGTGAGGGTGAAGATAAAACATTACCCGATGACGGCAAAATATGTGAAATGAATCAATGCATCAAAAGTTATATGTTTAGAATGGATTTATTTCCAATGTATTCAGTACAAAGTCCACAGTGGCAATAGTTCTGTGTATTAACCAAATATTAAAACGTTGTCCTATATAGAAGTATTTTGTCTTTATAAAGTTCAACATTGGAGCTTTATTCTCACGTGATGAACAGTTATACTAAAGTGGCTTTGCAAATCTGAATCTTTCTTGACCATAGGCACAATTTTGGCCAGTGGCCGTAATATGACTGCCCTGCATTCGAGAAATAGGATGTGTCGATGCATAAAAAGGACTTTGCCAAGAGGATTAATAAAGATTGAACAATTAATTTTTTTAGCTTAATCATTGATAACTGATATCATAACTCATTGATTCAAAAGAGCCAAACTTGAGAACTATTTATGATAAGACTTTTGAAAATTATTCATGAAAACTTCAGCATTAAGGCATAATTACAACCTATTTTTGGAGTCGTCGCAACAGGAAACTTGTATTTCATGGTAAACTCAGTCATGATCAGTGTGCGTGCGTATTCACAAGAGTTCTAGTGAAGAACATGTGGACAAAGCCACTTTTTCTCAGCAAAAAGACAACCGCAGATGACCTTTGAACTCGTGGCGTGTATCAGGTGACAGGTGCTTCTTCGGTGTCAGGCTGTAACCGTGTCCCTTCAACTTGCCTCTGTTCTCCTCGCTGTCGCAACCCGGCGTCGCAATTACTTCGCAGCCCGACCCCCGTAAACCCCGTCTGGTTATGTAAATCTCCGGTAATTGCTCACCTGTCATCCCATTAAAACAAACACATGCAAACATGTCAAATCTTCCGCTGGCTGCTTCATTTATGCGAAGCCAAACTGGCTGCCGTCGCCTCGCCTCGCCGTGCGCTGCGAGCTCATTATGCAGCTGTAAATAACTCCTGGCTGATTGGAAAAGGTGAGGCTGATGAGGCTGGGTGGCTGGAAACAAAGCTTGGGATGGGAGGAGCTTCACACAGTTGTTTCTTTTCTCCATTTTTTATTATTTTTTTTACACGTGTAATCAAGGCGTGTTTGCTTCGTACACATCACCTGATTTCAAACCGGCACTGCAGCTCCCTCCGCCCCTTGTTTCCACCGAGCCTGAAGGCTCAAGGTGGACGCAGGGCGGGGAAGGTGTGAGCTCTCAGACGGGGTCAGTCTCTGGAATGGACAGTATCATGTGTGTCAGCGCATGTTTGCGCACGTCCTCTCCAGGATACGGACCTGTGGTATGTCCTTCTCTCTCATGTGTCCCATAACTACCGGTGATTGTCGGTCTGAATGAAAATAAAGGACAATGCTTTTCTCCTCCTTTATAATCCCACAGCTGTGTGTCTATTGTCAATATAAGGCTTTGGGTTGAGTTGTCTTATCAGTGGCTTGTTACATTTTCCTATAAACAGCTTCTCTTTGTCATTAATTTCTGTCGCTAAAGGCTCAAAGGACTGTAAAAGAAAAGAGGGGAAAGAGCTTGTTCGGATGGAACTGATCAATAGTCAATCAAAGGACAAAACGAAGTCATACATTATGTAAGTTTTCTTCTCTGCAAGTTTTAATTTTCTCCCCGTCTTCTCTCTCGTCCTTCTCCTGTCATGACAGCGAGTAGCCAGCAGTGAAGCGGGCCCGCGATGCCGCCCCCAGCCGCAAGTACCCCCGCCGTGCCCCCGCCAGATGGCGGGTGGGGGTGGGCTGTGGTGCTCGCATCTTTCATCTCCATCGGCTTCTCCTACGCCTTCCCCAAGGCCATCACGGTCTTCTTCAAAGACATCCAGATCATCTTCAATGCCTCGTACAGCCAGATCGCGTGGATCTCCTCCATCATGCTGGCCGTCATGTACGCTGCAGGTGAGTCATGGCGGTTCATCTAATTTTAGGAATCAAAACCTAAATTTCATGACTGATGAAAAAAATCACAGATGGGACTTAAAATTTGCCTGTTAACAAACTCTGAGTTTTCTGTGGAAGCACTTGTGTGACACTCGACTACTTTAAGATGCATTTGATACATGGAATTTAGTAACTGATCAGCCAGTATGAAACAAACTCTAATTCATCCTTCTCACTCAACTTAAAAAGAACATTATCACATGTACTGTTTTAGACCTTGAGTTGCATTGTGATTAGCAGTCTCGCATCTCGGCAAGTTCAGGTCAGGTGTGTGGACGTTTTCTCTGGGTATTCAGGCCGATTAGCGACTTTAAATTGATGTGAAGATTTGTCTTTCTGGGTTGACCATGTGAGGGATGAGCGACGCTTCCAGGCTGAGTCCTCCTTTGTTTGCTGGAATTGGCTCTAATCCCCCAAAACCTGTGTATCACCTCGAGTGGTCGTCTCAATTACAATGGACAAAATGAACAAGTTTAAATAATTGTGTGATTTGAGGAACCGTGTGGAGCTTTGAGGTAAACTGAGGAGCTTCATCAAAAGAGTTCAGTAGCTGGTTACGTGGACCGTAAATCATTTGATTAACTATGAATCCAATTAAAATCCCATGATGTAAACATTTCTATCCATCTGATTAGTTTTCAATTAAAATTACAAACTGATGAGAGAATGTAGTGAAACCTGTTGGTAATCCAATCAGAGGCCATGTAATTGGCCATGTAATTGGTACTTCAGCTTTAAACTTATAAGACCATCCAAAATGGCAGTGATAAAGAAATGCTTGATGGAAGGGACATATTACATAAAAAGGAACGTTTCTGATCAGACTCTGAAAAAGGAAAGTTGAGTTAGTTGAAGTGACAATTCAATATTTGGCCGAGTTCCAGGTAAAGCTGGATGTGGGATCATGTGCACGCAGTGAAAAGCATTATGGGATTGATCCACTTATTTCATCGGTGCGTTTAAATCTGCACGTCAATGTGATCTCTTTTTAAAAAAGATCGGATACTCTTTTAACTGTAAGGAATTCAATTAGATTGACAAAACACTGAATGTAAATGCAGCAGTTCATGTAAACTAATCGATGTAATGCATAAAAAATGTAAAATAAGATGTGTTACATCACGAGGGTTCACATTGAAGCCCAAACCTTATTGTCCTGAATCTAAGCAAGTATAGTGTACCAAATATGAACAAAGAAGAGGTTTTTCTTCAAAACTGTTCAGTGCATCTCTTTTTTTTTACCAACAGTCACGGCGTCTTTCACCCCAGTAACTTTATTCAGTGTTGACCTGCTTTCCTGGAAATGTCAGTTGAATTTTGTGTGTTATACATGCTGCTCTCACAGATTTCAGGAAGTCGCTGGCAGTTTAGTTCCCCCCATTTGAAAGGCTTTCAGAATATTATCAAAAGCCAACACGTTGAATCCCCCCACCCCCCCGTGATGGTTTTTCGAACAATTCCCCGACATGTGAGAGCTCCTGCTGGGACTCGCACGTCTCGCATTGTGTAGTTTTGGGTTTGTCCCTGAAGATAAAGACGGATGAGCAGATATAGAAGTAGGTTGTGACATCAGATCATGACCCAGATTTAAGAACCGCACAGCATCGCAGTACGCTGGCAGAGCATCACATGCCGAGCCTCAAGGCAACCACAACAACACGAGATGAATTGTCTGTTAAAGTGAGCATGTCTGTTGGTTTTTAGAACTATCTCGGTGTCTAAATTGAGATGAATCGAGGGATTATGTGACCATTACCACAGATAGTATTTTTTTTCTTTCCAAGCAAGAAAGCATAGGGTCACAATGTGTTTTCATCAGGTTGTCCTCAGTCGCCACCATATTTCTCCCATCACCTGCTGTCTTCCCTGCTCTGCCTTGGGCCCTGCAGGCCATCTGCTTTGGCAGTGCCACGAACCGCCATCTGTCCACGCTATAATCCTCCTGTCACTCTATCTTGTGCTGTTGTCACCATCTGTAACTGGACATCAGCGGGGGCCGTGAAAGCTCATGTCCGAGGCCACGTAGTGCAGCCTGTAAGGACAGAGTCTGTAGCTCTTCTTCATTCTTTACTGAAGAAGAAACGAGAAATATGAAAAAAGGTACAAAATATGTAGAACAGGTCCCAGGAAAGTGTTTTAGGAGGATGCAATAAATGCACGGTGCTGTCAGTGGTAGTAATTCTAAGGTAGAAGGTCAAGTTTTCCACAGATTTCTGGAAGATGCGCTTTCTCTCCAGTGCTGTGGCTTAAACTGTGTGCTAAAGGAAGTAGCCCCGGAACAAGCTTTAGCGTCAATCATGGAGAGAAAGATGGTGTCTTCCCTAAAAGTGTCATATATATATATCAGGGCTGTGGCAAGGACACAGCTGGAGGATTTTCAGGAGGTCGTATTTTTCTACTTGTCAGCTTCTTCACTAGATTGTGGCCACAAGTTTATTTTCCAATCAGCGTCTGAAGCCAATGTGGGCGAACTGACTTCACCTTTCTCAGCAATGACGAATCAAAGCACAGGTCTCGGTTTGTGGTGAGGTTTGAAATGACTCAGGGTTAATTTGTTGCCGCCCGCAGCCATAATAGCATAACTGCTGTCTCGTCTTGTAACCATTAGGCCCCGGTTACACAACAAGTGAAAACACAGACTTTTTGCTTTTACGTTTCAGAAAAGTTTTGCATTGACATGGCAATGTTTTGAAAATGATGTCAGTTTAGACGAACGGCAGACCTGGAAAACATTTTTGTTGGCATGCCAGGCCACAAGAATGTGTTGTTGGCTATTTTTGTATTGAAGCCACACAGAGAAAAAATATTTTCTTAAATGAAAATTACATCTAGAAATTTACTATAACTGTACAGTGAGTATTCTGCTGCTACCTTTTACAGGGATCAGAGCAAGTCATTACAATTTAGAGACTCTAGAGATTGGAACTGGTCTTGCACCTTAATCTCAATCTGAGCCTATTTTACTAATTAAATAGCCATTGAGTTTATATTCAACTATACTGCACTTTTTACATGTAGTTTTTTTTAAACCATATGATGCTGTGACAAGGAAACTTGTAATTTCACTTTTGTTTAGCATCTTAGAGCCACTGAGTCAATCTACGACAGCATTTTGAAATTGCTGATCAAGAAACTTTGTAAATGCATCCCTCTTATCAACGGGTGATTAGCAGAATATAGTGGTTTAACAACTTGTTTGCGCTGATCACAGCTCAACCATCGCCTCATTGTCAAAGTCCACTCTTTGACCAATCGCTGACGGCTCCTGCGCCGAGCCTATAGGCTGCGGCGGCATCAATATGTGCAGTTACTAAGTGAGCAGCTCTTGTTCCTCATCCATTCACATTGATCGCACTCATCAGCGATTCATTAAACACCTGCTCTCGCGTTCTGCCTCTGACGCTGACGGTTCAATCACTGTTTGAATGTTTAACGCTGCTCTAATTCCCCACTGCTGCCCGTGTGTGTGCCTGTGTGTGTGTTTACTCAGTCCTGTCATTACTGGGAAGCAGGCTAATAATGAGTCGACACCCAGAAATGATAATCCAGTCAGTCCAAACGTCTGGAAAACAACCTTTTACCTGTTACCACTGCCATGTCTTCAACCTGCTCACCTTTTTATGAACACAGTGCCGATGAAAGAAGCTTGTTTTTCACTTTCCTAAGCTGCAGAGGTCAGGTCTGTGAGGGTTCGCACAGCATGAGGTCAGCAGTTTATTATTAATGCCGTATGTCCTCCTCATTCAAGCCTTTTAATACAATACAGTGTTTCTCTGCAGACGAAGGAGGAACTACCTGCTTTTTTTAGTTTTAAAATGCAATATTATACTCAGTGACATCATTCTGAATAAAGTCAATTATTGTTTTGCCTCCCAAAATAGAATATACTGAATGCAGCAAGGTGAAATGTCACATCGAAGGAAGAAAATCCTGAATGAGAGGGAACAAGCTAAATAAAAAGAGCTTATTAAAAGGGCTGCCAGAGGAGAAGTATGGTTGAAAAGTGAATCTGGTGACTGGCAGAGGAACTGAATCAGAACACGAACACACGCCATTTAAATGGAATGTAAAGCTATTGGCTTAAAAGTACAAAAACAACCAGAAGACATGTCTCTTTTCGGACTTGTTACTTTACTTTCTTACACTTCAGGTAATCAGAGACTCTCTTTTTCTTGAATGAAGAAGTTGTATATTTACTTTTTGCCTGTTTTTGAATTTGAGAAATCAAAAAACGAAGTTGCTTTACTGTTTTCTGCAAAAAGAAGTCTGCTACTTTGCCGTTGTGTTAGAAATCAGAATTCAGGATTCAGAATTACATTGTGAAGAAGAATGGAAGGCCACAACAATAAGGCCCTGTTTACATGATATTTTTTCAAGTGAAAACTCATATAATGTAATATCAATCTTGTATCCTGAAGGTTTATTTAAACCTTTAGATGGTCGTCTTTTCCAATTTTTGCTCCTCGGTTTCAATAAAAGGACTTGGATTACTAAAGATACGCAAGATAACTCGAACATTCTATCGAGATTTTGATGCCTCATCCCGTAGGATATATGCTAAATGTGTGGAATGATGTGAGACAAACACAGGAGCTCAAATATCCAAATTCAAGGTGTTTCATTTGCAGAATGAACAAACCATTCAGCAGTGACCTGGCGGTGAAAATCAAGTGAGCAGATTCTGAAAGCCTCAGGGAAAAACTGTAATCTGCAAAATAGACACAAGGATGTGTAAAGACTGCACATCATCACCTGGTTATCTGATTGGAAATCGGTGAGTCGTGACCGTCTGGGAGTAAAGTCAATTATGTGACCATAACAAGAACCCAGCACAGGATCCACAGACACACAAATATTTCCACCTGTGCTTTCCACCTGTGCTTGTTAGACAATTTTTCAGAAAATAGTTGTGATACCTGAAAAACATCCCGTCTGTGACAGTGCTGGTGGTTCTGTATTCCGTCTAGACATTCATAATGAGCCTTCCCATTTGTGGCAGTGAAAGAATAGATTCTCTGTAAAATGTAGTTTTTGCCTTCGAGCTTACGCCAATTTAAATCACTTCCTCAAACCAGACATATCCCATGCCAACAGAACATAATAATAATGTCGTTTTCTCTTTTATGGGACACACCAGCAGTTAAGCTTAAAGTATCAGGGCACACCTCAGTGTCAAAGATACACTGACATTTTTACAAGTGACCCACATTTCCAAAGGAACATATAAATACCCATCCATTCATTCTTATTAATCACTTGAGTCTTAAGCAGTCACATTTTCAATATACAGTATATAAGCCCTCGCCGCTGGATCCCTAAGAACTTCCAGCACTGCAGGACTGCGAGCCTTTCCCAGGCAGTCTGAGAAAAAATAATCCCTCCGCAGAGTCCTGGGTGACCCGGGGGCCTCATTCTAGTTACCGTGTCTGATCACCTTCAGCTGAAGCCAAGGGGAGATGGGGGGGGGTAGCCTTGTCAGATGTCCAAAACACTTCAACTGGCTCATGTGGCTTTGCACCTCAAGAAGCAGCGTGATGGACAGTCGGAGAGGGTGAAGACCTCTCCTCGTCTTCGTCAATCCGTGCAACAGAAACCTACTGTTGGTAGAAAAACTGAACAGTGTGGAAAGACTGTCGGGAGTGAATGCAGCTGTCGGACATGAGAACGGACAAGAATGGAAAAATACAATGCACCTGTGCACACTTAGGCTTGGTTTATCGGTTTTCTGTTTTTGTTTCCGAAAAAGTTTTGTGTTTGAGAACAATTTAATTTTGAAATGGCAGAAACACTGAAAACGATGTAGTTTTCCTGTAGGGCCACTCGTGGGTGCTGTTGTTTGTTTTTATAACAAGACCACAAGTGTAGACACAACAATACTCTATAGACATCAACAGTGGCGAGTACAAGAACATTCATATGGACAGACGATGAAATTGGATCGCTAGTATTAGCTGTTTTCAAAAAAGATTGCATTTTCAGTGGCAGCGGGACTTGACTCATGAAATATCAGTAGATCATAATAAAGGCATGTGAAGCTTGCATGTTCTCACTGTGTCTGTGGGGGTTTTCTCTGGACATTCTTGTTTTTCCTCCACAAGTCCAATGACATACACATTAGGTTTATTTGTGTCTCTTAAGGAGTGAAAGTCTCCATATGTGATCGTCTCCTTCTTTTTGCCCTGTGATGGACTGCTGACCTGTCCAGGGTTATGAGGATAATACATAAAGTTATGCAGTCAGTTGCACAACCAGGCATGTAAATTGTCTGTCAAACAACACATTCTCCTTGAAACGAAAGTTCCCCTTTTTACCAGCAGCACTGAGCTTATCAGTAACTCCTTAGAAAAAAAGTATGAAACCAGCCTCATCTATTCCGTCCTCGTACGAGTCTCAGCTCTCTACTCCCTCCCCAACATCACAGCAGACAGCTGTGAAGCAGCCACTCCTCACACGCCTCGGCACCACAAGATGATGTGTTTAAGCTGCATGCCGAGTGTCTGCAGAGGATCAGTGTCACTAATCCAAAGGAAAAGAGTTGACCTTGGGCGTGGAAACACTACGGCCACTTACATTCACTGTCAATCATATGGACAGGTGAAGGACCGGATGGAAAGTAAATGGTGCCTCATTAGAAACAAGCCTTTTTTGTGCAACATTTTTTTAATATACGTTCATGGATCTTTCTGAGGAAGGAACACTGTTAATTTTTTTTTCATTTATTAATTGTTCCCATCATAATAACACTATAAAGTCAAACCTCGCCGTTGTTTTAAGCTACTTTTCTTGACGAAATACAGGCTTTCGTGATAATTTTATTCTTTGCTCGTCCTTGGAGTCACGAGAAAACTTATTTCTCTGATCTTGGAAAGTCCTTTCTACTTGATTTGTCCATGTGAGAGGTGTTTTCATGCATCTGTCCCACTGTATAACCCAAGAAAGCTCATCAATAGACTTTTTCTTAAGAGAATAAAAGCTGATGTTTGTGGGTAATCTGTAGAAGTGGGGACCTTGTAAAGAGCATGCATTTATCTCTGTGGCGATAAACCGAGCAGCTCCACCCCATTCACATTGATTCCTGCAGGTGAAAGAAACCTCTGCTGTCACAAGCCTTAAAACCATGATAGTAACATCATCCAGTGTTTGCTGTTCTCTATTATCCCGCTCTAAACTTTATCTCAAAGCCTCATGTCAACCTGAAAATGTGGATAAACCTTTATCTCATAAATAAACTGGGCTTAGGTTGGGTTATTCTCCATTATTTCCATAAAAATGTCTGCAGCCAGAGACGCCGTCGCCCCAGAAAAGCCTGTTTTCTCGAATCCGAACAGCATTTAAAAGTTGCCTGCTTCCATTTCTGTTGACTTTATCCTATTTTGAAGTGTGATGGATAGGGGGCGTCTCCTTGCTGCGTATATTAAAGGCTCGTGGAGAATGGAGGAGGAAAAAAAAAAGAAGAAAAAAACAGACGTGTGTGTCATTGCCTTTTGGGACCGAGGTAGTTATATTTAGTTTGGGGTTTTGTCCACTGTGTAATGAAGTCCACGCCGCGTCTGGCCAGGAGATGATAAGCCTTTTTCAAGGGAGTAATGTGCCGGCTCTGGGGCTCCCTCATCTCGGCCCCCGATTCGTTCCCGCCGAGCCCCCGAGAATACCGATCTGCTGCGGATGCAAATGAGGGGAACTCTCCTCAAGGTCGCAAAAAAAGATTCATGCAGAGCAAATTAAGTGGGATGACTCCTTGCCCGTTGTGGCTTTTTAAATTGCACTGGGCCCGGAAGAAATATGATCCAGCTTCTGGCTGGTAATGAGAGCGTTATTTAAAAAAAAAAAAAAAAAAAGATTTCTCTCCCACTATTCGATTCACACATCCTGTAGTTTAAATTCAACAAAATCTTTAGAGACGGTCTCAATTATAAGATGCAAAGATTCCCCCCCAAAAAGCACTTTGAGCAATGTAATTATACATGAGATGTTATCGAGAGGGAAACCAATCAAAATGCTGTCTCATCACTCCAATGAAAAAAAGAAAAATAAGACAAGAAATGAGTGACATCAGATCAAAGTTGAGTTGATGTTAATGCAAATTGAAGGAACATACATTGAAAAAATAGAAACAAAACTTTAAGAAATGAAACTAACGTTACAGAAGCAAGTAACATGGTATACTTGTTTAAGATATGTATGGTGAGGAAATACTGGCCATTCATATCATTATAACCACTAATAAATTAAATGAATAACAGTGATTATCTGTTTGTCATGGCCACTGTTAGTAGACGGGATCTGTTACACACTAAGTGAACATTCTGTCCTTTAAGTTGATTAGATAGAAGCAGGAAAAATTGGCAAGCCTATGTTTAAAAAGGGCATATTACTGTATATTAGAGCGAAACTGATCTCAAGCTGTTTTGTGGCGTTCCTGGTCAAAATCTGTCAAAACTGGTTCTACAAAGCATCTACTAGATCTACTGCAGCTCAAACTGGTGCAGAATGTATTACTGGTTCTGATAACTAGAGCATGTTTAGAGATTTTTTTTCTTTTTCTTTTGTTTTTGCAGGAAAATAGATGTCTGCTTTTAATGCTGGCAGTATTGGCAGCACTGAGTTTGTTACTCAATGATGGTTGTTGCCACGGTCAAAACAACTTACAGATTTTGTGGGAAAACTACAGCTGCCAATTGCATTGATCTCACTAAAAAGAATGCAGTAGAAAGGAGGTAAAGTGGCAAATATATAGTTGATTTTATTAAAATCACAGAAAAGACCCAAGTAATATTGTTTACTTGCCAGAGCATTGTGAGATATGATATTTGGCCTACTTGATGCCATAGATCATAAAGACTCCAGTGGAGGTCATTCATGACCCAATAAAATCAATACCAGAGCTACAATAACCCATATAAAACAATCTACATTAATATTTAGTGTTTACACAGAGTGCCGGATCTGTGCTTTCAAAGCTTCCTGGTTGTGTTTTCCAGTGTTTTCGATTTTTGCGCTTCACTTTCAAAGCTCCCATAAGCTTTAGTGTTCAGTGTGATGAGCACACTGCACACAACCAAGTAGAATCCTTATGAAGTCAGCCACTGAATTTGTCTCTAAACACTTGCTGGAGGCCAAAAACGAGCTCAAGGGAAGGTGAATTTAGTTTCACAGTCATCCTTCTATTTGCTACATCAATATTCGCAGATGATTATATTACGGCCGGGTTTACAGCTGCATCGCTCCCAAGTGGACATGAAAGTAATCATTACAGCTCTGCGCTTAACATTTTCAGAAAATGTGCTTTTTGAAAATGGAAGGGATATAATTTCACACCTATTGCTTGTTGACATACAGTTAAATAAAGTGTGTTGCATAATAAAAACGTGGGCGCACTTAATTGCATTTGGCTCAGAAAGTACTTGCTGAATGGCGGTTTACAATGAGAATTAGCTTAATGGTATTCACACTGACCTCTGTTTCTTTTCTTCTTTTTTAAATCGAGCAATTTAGATAAGATGGTTGAAGTGGGAATTCAGTTGCCACCTAATTAACCTGATTCCAGTGTTTCGCGTGCAGAAATAGCACAGCAGGTGTCCACACACCTTATATAATCGCACTCCATTACAAATGACAGAAACCGCTTTGTGAAACATGTTTGTGGGCCCCCAGCTGAGTGCAAAAACAAAAATTACACGCCACGTTGTCATGCATTCTGCGTATACATCTTCAGCCGTGTTATATAGAATATAGAATGACAGTCCTGTATGCAAGTCCTCTCTAATTTATCACTCTAGTCACTCCATTCAAATTGATCTGACACCAGATTCTGGGAGAGCCACGTCGGAAAAAAATTGAAGCGGCTCAGCCGCTGCTATTAATAGCAGCTGGGTCCTCACGGACGTCCGACGCTAACCAGATTAAATCATTAAGCTCTCACTTTCAGCGGTGCTGACGGTAAACATGCAACATGTGTGGTCCATTTCCCCCGTTTCCCACAGGTCCCATCAGCAGCATCCTCGTCAACACGTATGGCTGCAGGCCCATCGTCATGATGGGGGGTTGCCTCTGCGCCGTTGGTATGATCTCCGCTTCCTTTTGCAACAATGTGCTGCAACTTTACATCTGCATCGGGGTTATCGGCGGTAAGTCCATCCAAATCCACTTAGGTCCATTTTGAGTTAACTGGATTAGCCCCGAACTGAAAGAGCTGGGTTAAAAATAGACTGAGTGGAGCATCAAGCTTTACGCTTTTCTGTGAGTAAACTAGTGTGGGTTTAATGACCCCTGTATCAACGTCCGGCCTGTGAATTTATGGATTTATATATTATACATTGATCACAGAAGAGAAGAGCAAACAAACATACTGTCCTTATCTACACCAAATCTGTCTATACGTGGTCTGTGGGCCAAACCTGGTCTAAACCAGCCTGTGGGAAGATCTTGGAAAAAAACTACAAGGAAAAGTTCACTTTAAATCTTTAAAATAAGAAAATGTAGTCATTTGATGCTTTTCACACAGTATTTTTTTTTTACTTTTCAATGTATTTTGTATCAGATTATATAGAATTTTTCCTCATTAAATTTCGACATTCAGACAAGGAAAACATTCAAAGTTGTGGTTATTATGATTACGTATAGACTGTTATTATTTTACTGGCTGCCTCTGCTTTATTGAAAATACTTGGCACCCCTGCTTTAACGGCTTGTTTTTACGAGCTTCTCTGGTTTTTTTTAAATTCTAGGTGATGTTTTTTTCTGGCCGCTTCTGACAGGCACAGGACTTTTTTTGGAAATACAAAATGAAGGATGCATTTAATCAATGAATATGTATATGTGCGACAACACAATAGTAATATCGATGTGAAATAGGGCTGCAATATAGGAATCTTCAAATCCTTCGGTTGTTGGACCTGTCGGGGCTTGTGCAGCATTGTTGTCATGACTCTCATACACTAATGTCGTTACAGGACTTGGATTGGCTTTCAACCTGCAGCCGGCGTTGACCATGATAGGCAAATACTTCTTAACGAAGCGTCCCATTGCTAATGGGCTGGCGATGGCGGGCAGTCCGGTCTTCCTCAGCACCCTGGCGCCTCTCAACCAGTACCTCTTCAATAACTTTGGCTGGAGGGGCAGCTTCCTCATCCTGGGTGGGCTGCTGCTGAATTGCTGCGTGGCCGGTTCTCTCATGAGGCCTCTCGGACCACCGCCTGGCAAAGCCAAGAAGGAAGACGCCGTCGTCGCCACCACAACGAAAGAAAAGCGCACTTTCTGCCAAATAATCAACACGTATCTGGACTTGTCGCTCTTCAAGCACCGCGGTTTTCTCATCTACCTGTCGGGCAATGTCATCATGTTTGTGGGTTTCTTTGCTCCGATCGTCTTCCTCGCTGCCTACGCCAAGGACATGGGCGTGGACGAGTACTCCGCCGCCTTCCTTCTCTCTATTCTCGCTTTCGTCGACATGTTCGCCCGGCCTTCCATGGGGCTGCTGGCCAACTCGCGCTGGGTGCGGCCCAACATCCAATACTTCTTCAGTTTTGCGGTGCTGTACAACGGGGTGTGCCACATCCTTTGTCCGCTGGCTGAAGACTACAAGGGCTTAGTGATCTACGCCATTTTCTTTGGCTTTGCCTTTGGCATGGTCAGCTCAGTACTCTTTGAGACACTGATGGACTTGGTTGGACCTCAGAGGTTCTCCAGCGCTGTTGGACTTACTACCATTGTGGAGTGCTGCCCGGTTCTCATTGGTCCACCGTTAGCAGGTACAGTTTCTTTTAGAAATGTTGATGTCGGTACCCAAATATTTTGAAATTGTTGATTCCTGAACATTGTTTTTATTGTGTCTTGCAGGAAAACTGGTGGACGTCACAAAAAATTACAAATACATGTATTTTTGCTGTGGAGCTATAGTGATCGTGGCTAGTATTTGGCTCTTTATCGGGAACTTCATTAACTACAGACTCTTGGCGCGCGAGCGCAAGCAGGCCGAGATGTATAAACCGGCTGACACTGAAGATCCAGACCAGAAGGAGGCTGATGGCAAAGCCCAGGCCTCTGAGGAACTGGCTAACAAATGTGAGAAAGGTGAGCAACCTATGCAGAGGGAAACCAACTTCTAAATTGTTATGCTTTATCAGCAGCTCACCTGCTGCCACTTCGCATCAGCGTCACCTACGATCAAACTGAGCTCCAAGCCGTTAAGGAGCTTCACGGTGTTCCCCCAGGTTCTAATCGCGGTCCTTTGTACTTCTCTAAAACTAACTGCCAAAGTAACAATTGTGTTGCACGAGACTGTGAGGCATATTATCTGTTTGTCTAAGAAAATTAGCTGTGACTATGAAAGACATATTAACCAGAGAGTATAGTGTAAGATACTTTATGCATGTCGAGAGGCGACAAGTCAGAAATTGTTTGTGGAAAACGCTGTCCTACAAACTGTATTTTTTTCTTAGTTTGGTCACGTTCACCTCACGTCGGGTAACCTGCAAACACTGCAATTGTTTCTGCCTTGCTGAATTAACTGTTAGCAAAACTATGAGCGACAAATATTGGCTGAAAATTTGGAAAATAGTCCGACAATCAGTGTCAGAGAGAAATATTATACCTGCCCTAGTTTGTTCAGGGTTGAATTTATTCATTTTCCAAATTGTCACACGAACAACCGTGGTTTCAATATTACTGCTGTATCTTCCGATATGACGTGGATGCAAATTCAGTGTTGCCACTGTTCAACAGCACCAGCAAACTTTACGTCCGCCTTCAGAAGGAAATAAATCCACTGCATGTCATACTGTGCGGATGGGGATCAGATATATTTAGAAGTGGAAGCAATGAAGGAGCTTATTAATGGTTAGAATGACTTTTCAGCCACTGGCTTAAAGATAGCCGGTGAAACACTGATCTTAAATCACGTGTTTCCACAAAATGTAGATTGTTTTTTTGTTTTGTTTTGAAATATTGTACAACCATATCAGAACTGCTACATATCGGGGTGCTATGGTGGTCTTGGCACTGACAACTAAACATTGAAAGTAATTCTAATACATTTTGATTGTTTTATTAATGAATTCATCCATTCTCCAGGTGTCAACTATAAAAAATATAAGTATTTGGAATCTCATGTCAATTGTGATCACACTGGTGCCCGTGTATTATGCTGCCCACCTGTGCACGGGATCATCGTGAGGTTCAGTCACAATATGTTGCGTTAAATGTCTTGAGTTTTTCCGATACTTACAGTATGCTGCACTCCAAAAGGGTCTCACCACCCCCGTACCCCCCACCCCCGGCATCTTCATTAAACTGCTGCAATTCAGTGGATTTAATTATAGTTGAATGTAATTTCCTCTGCGGGCCTTAATAAGGTATTAATGACCAAAAACCATCTGCATAATAGTGGTTTTCTACACTTAGAGCCCATGAGCAATATACGTTACCACATTTTAATGCAAATATACAGGGAAATGTGTTTCCAGTGGTCAGTGTCAGTCCATTCTGTGATGCATTGCCTTAAATATCATGTAGTAGAACAATTGCAGGGGAGTTGTACGTCAAATACTTGATAGTATATGTGAAGCTGATAAACCTTTGTAATCAATGTGACCCATCTTGTTTATTGCTGTGACTAACTTTCAAACTGCATTTTTTTTTTTTCCCTCTCTGTATTGGACTGTCGAAGCTTTAAGTGATTGTGTTCCGCATCCTGTAAAGTAAACTAATTCACTAACAACACGCACATCAGTGTGTAGACGCATCAGAAGGGACACGTTACTAACTATTGAATGCGAATCAAGTGTACCTGTATAATTGTGCACTGGGGGAAAAAAACAAACAAACTGAATAGCCATAACTTGTAACTGTCTGTTTGTATAAATGTCAGTGCTGTTCGATATTCTAACCATTCCATGTGTTAATTTTTGTGAATGTCACCCCTCTGTGCTATTGATCAGTTTTGTCTGTGCGAAAAAAGCTGACCAAATGGTGTCCTATCTGCGATGCCCATACAAAGCCTTTTCTTTTCAGAACAAAAGCCAGTTCCATCCTTGAATAGAAAAAGCAGGTCAATCTCAATTTAGTACCAGGGCCATGAACGGGATAATAGTATTTAAACACAGACGACTGCAAATTGTGAGAAATGTGATTACATTATGAAGAAGTTGATTTTTAAGAAAGAATTCTGAGCAATTGCTACATTGTGCCATTTCTCTCAACACCTCCGAGTGTAAAATACAGTGAAATGTCCACAACAATTAACCAAAAAATTACAACTTCATGCTTTTGCAAAGGTGTTGAATTGTCGTCTCTCAGGCTGCACGGTTCCTGCAGCCTTCAGCAAACCTGGTAAGGGTCTGATGCTAATGCTACTTAGGGTGTCACACTGATCTCTCGCCCTCTGGAAATACTGCCATTCTTGGCCATTGGACTCTCTGACCAGCCCGACTTGTCCAATTTGACATATATTTGACATCCCAAAGGAAAAGTGTTCAGAATAGCTGTGTAGCAAAGGGAAAGATTCAATAATAGGTAATGTTGGGTACGCAGGTGCATCTCAAGCTTCAAGTTTCACATTGTAATTGTCGAGTCTTCACCTTGAGTGTTCGGAAGCTGCCAGTTACGATAATCATGGCTTCTGGTTAAAAATATTTTTGAAATACAGTATTTTTATGACCTTAAGAATCAAACAATAACCCAGCCATCCATCTATCTTCTGTACCATTTTATCCTGTTCAGCATGCGCTCTGGACAAGTCGCCAGCCCCAAACATATACGAATAAAATATTTGACTTTTCCAGGGTTTCACTTAAGACATGTGGAAAAATATCTTTTCGACAGTAGTATTATGGGATACACCATTAAATAAATCAGAAAAAAAACTGTAAATATGATCATGTGAAACAATTTGCACACAGGAGTTTATATTTGGACTTGGCGTCACTTTATCTTCATTCAAGCGTCATCCTGTGGACTTTGACTCCCGCTCCCAGAATGCACTCCTTTCACCAGCATTCTACGCCGTCATCAGTCTGTCATAACATCGCCTGCACACACACACTTTTGTCCTGCCTGCACCTCGGCAGTGGGGGAAAAGAAGGGAGCAGTGTCCTTGACTTTCCTCACTCCACGTGGTTCTGAATGAAGGAAATAAGACTGCTGTACAATCACTTCCTACCAAGTAACACTGCCCCCTGCTGGTTTCAAACGACTTAGACCAAAAGGTTAAAAAAAAAGAAGAAAAAGCCAGGTTTCCCATTTCACAGATTTCATCCAAAAAACATTAATTTCATTGAATAAATATGTCAACACTTTTTTCTTCTGGTGGATTTTAATCTTATATCATTTCCAAGACATTAGGTATAAAAAGAGGTGGACAAAAACACAATAGTGTTGCATAAAACAAAGGAGAATACCAAACATATAACCCCCCCCCCCCATGCTTTGGATGAATTGTACAATTATTTTTGTACCATGCAGTTTTTGTTTCATCAGCATTCGCAAAGAGGTCAAAAAAAGGCTGCATTTTCTTTACATTTGTTGTAATATGTTTGGAATTTGATGGTATTCTCCTTGTATATAATTTGCACTGTGTGAAGAGAAAATACTTTGTATTCCTGCTTTATAATTTTGACGCTACACAGAAAATATATATTAGGTATAATGTAAAAACACTGATTAAACGATTTGCACCAATAGCCTTATTATTACACTGCTTAGCATCGCATAGATTTAATTTTCTTATGTGTGTATTTCTAGAAAGGAGATTTATCAGAGAAACTGCATTTATTTAAATGGCAATTCAACACTATTTTTCCCCCTTAGATTATTTTTATATGAACACACGACTTTGTTCGTAAGAAATGTGTTTAATTAAATGTGGTGTAGTCAAATCTAGTGTCCCGTGTGTAAACCAATAGAAGAAATGTCACTTTACTGTTCAACACATGCAGTTGTATGATTTTGTTTTTTGAGATATGAGAATTAGCTTACTGAAATAAGAGCTACTTAAAATTTTAGTCACTAATTTGTTGCAATGAGGATGAAGAAATGTTGAAATTGCTAAAATATTGTATTCGACTTGTATTCTGGGTCTGCGTGTATCACAAATGTTTGTGTTATTTAAAATCAATGCAAACCTTCACTCATACAGCCAACAGAATTACTGCAGATGAACTCTTTCATCAAACTCTTTCCTTTATATGGATATGGATACGCCGTGTGTTTGGGTTGACTGTAAACAAGGTGGTTTGCTGCTTCGAGACTGAAGGATTGTTATGTCTCCGGCGGTTAAGCTAACTGTGCCTTATTGTGTTTTACGCACCGTTTTGAACAATGACGCTTCACCCCCCCCGGCCCCCCGACGCTTTGTTTCCACTTTTGTCTTTTGCTCCTTGTATGTTTACACGTCACTGCCGTTGTTTCATTTCCTGTAAATAATCAACTCGCGTCGCCACAACTCTGAGAAGTCGCTCCATTTTTCAATCACGCCGTTGATGTTTAAGTGTCTAAGTGCTGGAACAAATTTAAATATTGAATGCTTGTTCAATTCAACAGTATTTGTACAGAAACTCGATGATGCAAACGTTTGTCTGTGACCACATTTAAAGGTACAATATGTAACATTTTTAACTTGAAATGTTGAAAAAGCAAAGCGTTAAAGTGTTAAAGTGGTATGTATTGTTTGTCGAGTACATCTAACAGAAGTATTTTGCATTTTTCCAGGCATGTAGGTTCTTAAAACTTCAACCTTTAGACATGTCTCGATGGTGCTCTTCCATTAGAAAGGCCATCTGGTGGTGGATGACACCTCATTTTATCAGCTGGTGTTACTGAGGCGAAATGTCCCATAGGTATGTTTTAAAAACCCACATGCCTGAAAAGGGGAAAGCAAAATACCTATGAACAAATTGAAAGAGTATGAAATGGATAAAACGATCACCCTAAAAAACTAAATCCTCTTTTTGGTAAAGTATTTATCCACTTTTATTTCCAAAATCAAAGAAAGAGCAAGTCCTGAAATGGAAACACAAGCTTGACGTGAGTGTCGAAGCTCCTCGCTCGCAGCAAACTGCGATTTCTCCCAAGAGCTCGACGGAGCAGACGGAACAAAAAGTGAAATCTTACATAATGTACCTTTAAGCACAGTTGTGTTGGCGTGCCTGGACCTTTGTTCCGTGTTCCCAGCAAGTGACTTCAGTCCCGACCATGTCCTTCCAGTAGCAGACGATTCGTGCGCTTTCTCATCAGGGCAACTTCACTGTATTACGACACTGCGCCGTCTTTTTCCTGAGGGTGTGTCAGTCTGTCCACTACCTCCGCAAAACGTCACGTCAGAACGAGATTAAAGAACCACACGGGTAAAGAAAACTGACTTTATGTTGTTTTTTTTAACTCTAACATGAAGAGATTACTGTCACACTAGCTGAATAAAGAGTACATCTGAATGGATCCCTGTTTGTGTTTTGTGTTTTATTGCCTAAATTTGAACTGTGAACTGAATACACCAAGACTACTGCTCGAAATACCAACGTATGTTATATAGACCCTAGCAAATGGAAATATACTCTTGGAATTGCTGGTACATACAAATCTCATTAACCCAAGGACCTCATAATGTTCTTTCTTGTGAAATGTCCCTGTATACCACACGAGCAAACACACAACACACACGCAAAACAAAGGATTTTCTTTTTTTACATTTTAAATTTTTGGGGGGGTCAGTCAAAGAAACAGACTTGAATACTTTTCAATTTTCAATATCTACCATGTCGTCTGCAACTCTCATAACTGTTACTTGTATTTAATGAGGATTATTTCAGACATAACATTTGCACATGTACATAGATGCAACTATATATACAATTCATGTATAAATATACCCAGATATCAGTTGCATTGTACATAAACTCATATCTACATGCACACAAACTGTAATAATGTCTACAAAGGAGGAGGAAGAGGCAAAGATATTAAATCTAATATATCCCACACAGTGATGTGTCTTGAGGTTCATGGCTTGTGCCGGATGAATGTGTTGTCACATTCTGACTAGATAGATTAAAACATTTTTTTTCAGAAATGCCTGCTGTCGTAGACATTGGGCTGAAAGATACCAAACTGCTCCACAGAGAGGAACTGTATAATTCAGTGATATGTCTTAATTCCGGCCAAAAACTACATCAAAATAATAATTTGAGTCCAGCAAATTGTTTCTGTTATTGCAATTAAAACAATCTGCCAAATTCACTAAATATTAAATCTAATTGTAGTTTCTATACAGATACTGGCACACATTTAAAATAAATGCATGCCAAGAGAGAAAAGATTGTTTTTAAACATCTGCGTAAACAAAATGACTACAATTCTGACTTCTGAGGTTTTATCTTATAGGTTTGAAAACATCAGGGACCAATACTGTTGAAAATCGGGTTATAAATTGCGAGTTAAATCGTCTTGATCCATGAAGGGTCGAGCTTAGCTAACGGCTGTATGTTTCTGTCCCAAGCTATTTACTGGTGAGTTTTTTTCTGGTGCTTTGCAGCGAAAAAGTATCTGTCCAGAGAGGAGTTCCTGTAGTCTTTCTGTTCAGATGTGGCTGGAGCTTCAATTTTGATCGAACTGAGGTGAGAGTGCTAACCATTGTATGACCTGTTAATATTTTTGACATAATTTACTCACTGCTTTTTCTAAACTTGTTAAAAAAAATTCATAAAAATGTGTTTAAAAGTGTAAAATGTGGTTTTACGTAGGATGTAACCGGACCACGAATTGCACACAAGTGCTTTATTTGTTCAAGATGTCTGTACTATTGCTAATTCTGCCTATTTTAAGGAAATATGTAATATACATTTGAACATTTTATTTAATTTGAGCCCATGCTCTTTGAGGTAAACCCCATTACACTGACTGACAGTGGACATTAATGTAACTTGTAGTTTTCACAGTGTATGAAAACCGGGCATATTCACGCCAGTTTACATGAAAGGCATCATTTTTGGACTGTGGGAGGAAAACCGGGGAAAACACACGTGTATCCTGTCGACGAGTGCGGGAACCCGGTACCAGGTTGGTAATGAAGAGCATAAAGCTCGAATAACAAGAATAACAGGCCAATCAAGAATCAACTGCAATTATGCATTTACAGGCTTTGTAAAAGTGGACAGACTGCCATGATGCACATTTTCTGTCTCGCAGCGTTTCATTTCATTGGCTTCCCCTCCTCGTGTCTGATTCCTGTTTCCTGCTCTGATGCGTTTCACCTGTGTGAGCGTGTGATTGTCTGCACCTGCTGACAGCAGTATATATTGGGTTCTGTTGTGTGTCTCGTCGCCTGTATTCCTCTCAATCCAACGTTTCTTTGTAGGTTTTGTGTTTATTTTCAGGGGTTTATTTTTTATAGTTTTTTTTGTCTGTGGGCTGCTTGCTCCACCTTCCCTTTTCCCTACAACTCGCACCCTATTTGTGCGACAAGGTTTTCACGTGCAAACTTTTGTTGGGTTTTGGGTGTCCGTTTACACGACGGCGGTTCTCAAACGCTACTACTGAGCACCTCGGCCATAGTAAACAGTTGTTCTATACATTTACAAATAGACGGACAACGACAACAACGTTTGCCTCCAGAGTGTCATGACTCCTGGTCCATATTCTCCTGGGACTTGGTAGTTTTATCGTTGAGTTGACTTTTGAGTTTCAACTGTGGTTTTCTTTTTATTTATTATCTCTGAATTTGAATCTTATTTAATGGATGCTTAAAAGAAAAAAAAATGTTTAAGAACATCCCAAATCATTTATACTCAAAAAATAGAAGTCGTCATCACAACAAAAGAATGAGAACTAATTCTTCTTTTCCTCTTCATTTCACCGGTTTTATTAGTTTAATAAATTTGAGTGCTTTTCTTCACAAACTCTGCATGTTGAAATATGGTCTTGAAAGCAAATGTAATTATATGTTTTTTTAAATAGATAAGGTTATGGAGTACTTTCTTAAAAATGTTATTTTGCCCATCATTTCTTTCTTTCTAGGTTCTGGTCTATTGAACCAGGCTTACACATACACAGGTAGAACATGCAAGCCTCACACAGAATGGCCCCCAAAGACTGGACTGTCAACCACAAAACCATCATGCTGAGTGAATTGTAAATTTGTATTGAACACAACCACGACTTATTACCGGAATTGATCATTTTGAAAAATGAATTAATCAGAATTAATACTACAAGAGCAAGTAAGACCCAAACGTGTTTTTGAGCAGAGATAATACAGCGGCGCCTTACTTGCTAAAACACCTCAAACTTCATTTGATTTAATCTCCAACTGTGAAGTCCTGCAAGTTTTTCAGATCTGCTGCTGACACAGACACAAACAAACCACCGAGTGAAAAGCAAACCTGCACTGCGGGGGAAATAATCCTCCAGCAAGTCGGCGCAGTCGAGAATAATATCTGTGTTTGTCTTTTCATTAACTGACAGCGCACAGAATCACCTGGACGGGACCGACGGCTCTCATTAGTCCGGCCCCTCCTACATGGACAAACTGCCTCATAATGGTGCATCAGTCTGTCATTGGATCTGCCAGGAGACCAATTCCAACCCACACCAGATTCACCCCCCCCCCCCCCCCCCCACCCGCCAACTGCTGTCTCGTTACTATGCAGTGCTTTGGCGAGCCCCCACGTGCCGATGATGGCTGGAGACCCTCAGGCGGAGATTCAGGCTAGATTTTAATGGGCCGGTAAGGGTCACCACGTAAATGGAGAACAATTCCCACATCCCTCCATTTTCCCTGTGATGGGGGCATCCCCACTGAAGGATGAGGGACAGGTGGAGGAGAGGATGGACCTGTTTGGGGTGTGTGTGTGTGTGTGTTGGGGGGGGGGGGGATTAATGCACACAAGAACTGACCTTCAAAGCAGATTCAAGCACAATTCCCTGTCAAGCTGCTGGAGTTTCAGGTCAGCTGGCTTTGTAGGCAGGTGGTTGGCAATTAGCCGCCACACAAGCTAACCACACTTCACTAACTGTGTTGGGATAATAGGTTAAATACTGAAGGGACGCAGGCAGCTCAGTGGAGATGTTACCATTCTTTTGATGTCGCGTTGAGCTGGTAATTGCATTACATCCACCTGCTCCCATTACCTTCTAATCTTCCTCACTTGCCCATTTTTGCCTGTGTGGCGTCAGAAATGTGTAAACACAGTCAGATCATTTATTTTAATTTATTTTTTTTATCCTGGGGAGAGGTTTGTGGCTGCTGCATGTGTTGCTAAATGTGTCTAAAATAATCGATAGGACAAAATGCTTGGGGAAAAACAAGTTTGGACATAATATTGATTGAAATTAATGCCAACATGAGCTTGTGCAACTACTTCTAAAAAGTGGAGCCACCAGTGGAAATCTTTCAATGAAAGGTAACCTTTGTGTCGTCTGCAGGGGCGACTGGGGGAGTGGGGCTCAGCAAAGTACGCCAATAATTCTTAAGATTATCTGCAATATTTTCTTGTCTGTGAATAAAACTTCCTCTTATTTAGCACATAATCAGTGTGAGGACTCAAGTCCCTGGTTATTGGTCTCCTCTTGTTGCTTCAGGCTATATTTGTTGACTTTTGCTTGTTGTATCGCTTTCTGCCGACTTTGCTTCGGTCTCGCCACAATATTGAGCTTTTGATTGGACATTCTTCATCTAAGTATTGGTATGTTTCTGAGTTAGTAGGAAAGTGGAGATGTTCCACTTCACAGCAACAAGAAAACATCCGAGAACATCCCATTAGGGGGTTTCTGAACGTTTCCAGAAGCTAACGTGAAAGAGTCCAAGCAAAGTCTTTCAAGAACATGGACAAATTGGCAACGCTTCACGCGTGTGGTGTCTAAAATGGGTTATGATGTTTGTCATGTATGATTTGATTTTCGTGATGAGAACTTGTCAGTTGTTCCTTATTTTTGTGTGAAAATAGGAAATTCCCAATTATCCATACAAACGCACCATAATGTAATTTTCTGTTTGACTCCACCAAATTCTTCTTCACCTGCATTGTGATAAAAAGTGTATTGAGAAACAATGTTGAGTCATTTTACAATATTGCCTTTGTGTTCCATGTTGCCACTGGATAAAATATTTTAAAACAATACATAAACCTAACGTGTTGTGAAATCCACTCGTCCATCTTAGGCTATCTAACTTTTACAAGTGCAAATGGAACATTTCCTCTGCGCTTTTGGAGGTCTGTTTACACGACAACCAGGCTTGAAGCCATTGAAAATGCAACTTTTGGAAAACTGCTCCCAAGGTGCTACTTTTTGAATGCCACCATGACCGTAGTACATTCTTCTGCACATGCTCAGTAGATGGACGTTGACAACAATGGCAGGTCACTTGTTTAAATATAGCTCATCTTGTTGGATTTTATCAAGCTGATATGAATACATCCAGTTATTAGGTTAAAAAAGCAAAGATGTGGCGTTGCAGTTATTTTCTGCTGCCTTGTCTAACCTTCAAAACAACATAGCTTTCACTGGATTTTGAGCTGTTACAGTGAGTTAAAAGGAAAGGGTTGCTAAAATCCTTTCAGTTTGTGTAATATTTCACAACTGACTGCTCAACAAACACCAAAAATGTTTTATCTATGACCTTGCACTTGTGAAATTTGTTGTTTTTTCTTGTACAGTAAAGCACCTTGCTTGTGCAGCAAACGTGGTACCAATGAAAGATTCAGGAGAAAAAGACTCTCTGGCAGCATTACCAGCCTGTTTCTTTGCTTACATCATGTCAAAGGTGGGAGATATCTAAACTCGGCATTGTCTGCCCCAGTCTTGTATCACAATATATGAACTGAAGCTGTAACAGGAGAAAAAAAATACTCTCAAAGCATCAGTTTGAAGCCATGTTAACGCGTTGCACACGCCGACTGTGTGAAACCAATAAACGGTGGCCCGGAGGCGTTCTGACCCGAACCGGACCTCAAACTGATATGGCCAAAAGCTACAAGCTGCTCTGGTGTCTCAACAAGACACACATTAACCTTTCCTCCATTATTTTTCTGTGGAGATCTCCCACTTTGAAGTGCTTCCATTTAACCTTCATTTAACTTTTGTGTCATGCGCTCCCAGGCGCCCCATTTTGACAGCGGAACCCTTTAGAAGTCAGAAAAGGCCTGCGGCTATAGATGGCATATCAGCGCATCTGTCTGCTCCAACGCCAGGTTGTGGGGAAAAGAACTGGCAGTTCGTTCTTCTGTGAGCGCTCTTGCCATTTACCGACTGGATCCCACTGTAGCTGAGTGTCAGAAAGACACTTTAAAAAGGCATAATCCAGATCTTACGCGGGCAAGAGGCCTGGGTTTTTCTGCAGATTATTCAGGCAGCAAAGGGAAATCCAGGAGAGTCTGAGCAAAAGTCGGCATTCCCCTCAATGTGTCTTATTTTACCTTGAAAGTAAACTTCAAAAAGACAACTTTTCCAGACGGATTCATTTAAATCTGCTGCGGACAAAGTCAGTAGAAGTAGAACATTATAATAATAGTCTCTTTTTCGCTGTACTCTACATTTCAGGAGAGAAAACGCTTTACTTTTTTTTTTTTTATGTGAATAAACATTTAACTAGTTTTTTTGGGCAAGACAGTTTCCTGAAAATTAAAGATTCTCCGCACTTTTGTTTTAATATTAATGAAAGTGAATGAATCTCACCGTATTGCACACAAGATACTATAAAAAAAAAACATTAGGAGGTAGTATAGACACAATACAAGTTAAAGTAAACAAACATAGAATGTGAGACATAAATACCAGATAAATAATATCAGATAGTATGCTGTTCATACAATATATAATATATATGGCCACTTTAGGGCAGTGGTTACAATAATGTATGCGGTATGCAATATGATATAAATAAAATATGAGTAATATATGAACAATATAGACTCGGTAGAATTATATGGAATACATTCTAGAGACGACTATTAATTTTCTATGATTACAAAAATTATACAACAACCCATATTATAAATACCGACATATAGTCTTTGCTCATTTAGTCTTTTTTCACTATCCGGACAGTCTCACATCTGCCTGTTGGTGCACATCAGGATTAGTGTGGCAGCTTCATACATCCACAAAAAATAGAACGAGTTAATGAGTTTTGAAATGTCTAAAACGGGGCTCTCCCCACACTCCCTTCTTTAGAAGCTATTTTACGTGCTCTTGATGCGTTTTCCAACCAATAGCCTCATCTATTATCCGTCTATAAATATTGTGCAAACACGTGAATCAAAGCGGGATTTATGCAGGATCAAAAACTTTCCGGTTTGTTTACTCTCTCACATCTGCACACAATTAAACACATGGAGGTGTCGGTTAATGGCCGATATTTATAGCTGCGTTTGTCTCGACTGCTAATTGATGCCGTGTATCGGTGTGAATCACTGCAGGTGACAAAGCCTGCATTTTGCATAATCTGGCTGGAGAAAATTAGCAGGGATTTTGACTCCACATTTTCCATCTAATTGCAGTTTTTACGGCTGTGTAATAGACTTATTAACCAAACGAGTCTTCAAACGGAGAGCTTTGATTTGGGTTACACAAGCGTGACTGGTGTGTGTGTGTGTGTGTGTGTGTGTGTGTGTGTGTGTGTGTGTGCCATCATCCGACTCTGAGGGGAATAATGAGTCCGGAAGGAAAATCGTTTTTGAGCATCTGAGGTTGTGACAGGGTTTCTCGGGCTTTCGCCGAGATAAACTCAGACAGTGAAGATCTGCCTCGCCGCTTTGATCTGGCCTGCCTTCCCACTTAACTTGTGATGACGCCGCACTAAAGAGAGGGCACCGTGAAGCTTTCCCTCTGACTTTCACCTCAGGTGCTCTACATATTGAGCCCATTTTCAAAAAGTGCAGCGTCTCAGCCGCTGAAGAGGCGGCACTCAGGGAAACGTTCCAAAATTTGAGCCGAGTCATGCCGTGCAGAAACGGCCCCATCTCCCTGCCCGATTCTGTACATTCGTATAGAGTCGTCCACCTTTTGCACGGCCGTTTGGCACAAAGCTTCCGTCTGCACATAGAGGGCACTCTTAGCTCAGATTTCTCTGCAGTGCCTGCATGTAATACCACCAGGAAGTTATTTATAGATTCTGGCTTCAAAGGAGAAGAGAGCAACTTTTTTTTTTTTATTGAGGTGATTTTTTTTTTTTTTCTTCTTTCATTGGAGGTGGAAAAGGCCAGCTGGGTGTCTTCTGTCCTCAGCGCTGTGGCTGCACATTTCCTAATCTGACAAGGAGAGTTATTCCATGTTTAATGATAGATTTGATCACGAGTTTTGGAGACGTCTCCACTTCAGCAAATAGCATGTGACAATGAGTTGTGATCGGACATGGAGGGGAAGTTTATTGATTCTGTTCAGTGGCAAGGGAGACGATTTCTAGTTTATGAGCAAATCTTGCGTCGGTAGAAAAGCCTTCAGGTGGAAATGGCGCCAAAACAAAAGCGGGCGTCTCCTTCGAAACTCAACACTGTGGCGTGTGCCGTTGTCTGCTGATCGCCGATTAAATTATCGTCTCGATCAATTCAGCTTGAACATCACTGTGAAGTCTGCACGTTCGGTTTCAGGCAGAACCACGGAGAGAGCCGACAGAGAAGGCCTGTCGGCTCGAACACTGGCAACTTTTACAGGCGCCGCGCCAAAATCCATCTCCGCGAACAGTCTCTCCTTGGCAGCGAGTCTTTGTTTTCTCCACACATTGTGTGGTTGTCCTACTTCTGAAAGGAGATTTTTGAAGTTTAATGACTAACAAGCAGATTGTACAGCGCTGACGTACTTGTCCGAGAGCTAAATTATTTTCGGGCCCTGTTTAAAGTGTAAGATTAGGAATGCGTTTGATTTCCAAAAGGAAGCAATTAATGCTATTTACATTCTGTTGAATTCATTGTTCAAGCACTCCAAATGTTTTATACCATTTAATTTTTGACCTGTCTTTATGTGTGGAGTTTGCATGATCCACCTGTGCATGTGTATATTCTCCAAAAACATCTATTTTGATATAGTTGTTAAATCAATCAATGGATGGACTGAACATTTACCTTCATTTTATGTATTGATACAATGTGGAAACGTGTTTCTACGCATGTGCATTTACTCTCTTGCTTCAATATTTCTTTTACTTTCTGGTTAAGCGAAACTTCATTTCAGTTTCTAATCCCATTTCCCTTCACGACAATATTTAAAGCCAATAAACACCTCACCAACTGTGACACGTATTCCAAAAAAAACAAAAACTTAATCACATCGTCAGCTTTAAATGCATCCAGGAACTCGACTGATCATCACCAGACAGCTGTGTGAGAATTCACTCGGCTCAAACGTTAAAATCAGATCTTCTCACTCCGGCAGTCACACAACCACATTCGTGATGATCCACTGAAAGCATGATCTATGTATTGTAAATAATATAAATTGTAATGCGGGATCAATAGGAGGTCGGTTTGGGAAGCAGAAAGCTTGTTGAAACTCTTACATATTTACAATTTTTAACATCAGAGAGTGTAAAACATTTAAGCTGCAGACCACAAAAGCAACAATAGCATTTTAATGCAAAGCTTTGAGCAGACAGACTCGTGGGCCACATTTTGCCCCAATCTGCCTTCTATTGTTTCCAGAATTGAAGCTCTATTAACCAATTACAATTTGGTACAGTGGACCGTGTTCTTGTGGACTTCACCATGATTAAAGTTACATGTACTCAAGTACTGTAAAATGTTTTCATTATGATATTAACATAAAAAAAACACTCCTAACAGGGCCCAGAGCAAATGATCTAATTACATGTCCACTGCATGGCGTAGAAGGTTTTAGTTATTGTCTTAGAAATACAACAGAAAAATAATAACAATAATAATAGTAAGAGAATCATCTGAAAACAAAGAACACAAGAAAGCATTGCTGACAATATAATAAAACAATCATAATATTGAAGGAGACTGTAAAGTGGGACACACACAGAAACTGCGGAGAGCAAACAGCATAGTAAATAAGTCCAGAAACAACAAACACACCATTAAACGTAAAACCTCACTATCTGCTGACACTTAAAACACACAACAGTTTCTGCAGGTTTGGCAGCAGAGACGTTGTTTTTTTCCCCAGCACACAAACACTAAAGCAGAAAGTAATTTCTGGTTTTCATTAAACTCATTACAGCCTCTTATAGGTGGGTTAAATAAAAATGATGGATGCCACTGAATCTGGGACAATTATATTGGAGCCAATGAAGATAAGTCGAGAGAAACACTTTTTTTTTTTTTTTATTGTTACTTTCTATTATCATCCAGGATGTGATCGTGACAGAGGAAGGTGACATTTTCCAGCATGCCTCATCTTTGTCATTTTTGACAGAAAAACATGTGATTTAATAGGCAGTTATTTTTAATTCAGTTTCACTCAATTTCCACTATATTTTTTAATATTAATTTTTACAGTTAACAAAAGCCCTACCCTTCGTCCAGTCTACAAAATAATCACCTTGACCCAGTTCAGCCTATGTAAACAACTATTCACTCTCATTTAGGATATAAAATTGAACACAGTGAATATTAGAGTCGATACAGTATGACCAGCAGGCTGGGAACTGAAAGAAACCTCCTCAGGTGCAGTTAGGGTTAGGGTTCATTGAATGATTGCATTAAAGTCCTGAATCTTGTTTAAAATGAACGGGAGCAGATCAAATATATATATATATATATATATATATATATATATATATATATATTTGATCTGCACAGACCATAGACGTTAACAGCTACACTTCTATATTTTCTTTTTCATCCCACCCTTGAAATAAATGTCAGCCCATCCTATGAAAGACACACAACTGAGAGATAAATCACCGTCATCTGTGTTGAAAAAGGACCCAAAACTGCCTCTGCCTCAGACCCACAGAGGAGGAGGAGAGAAATTCAACAACCAAACAAACAACAACAACAACAAAAAACTATAGATGACACAGTCTTTCCTGTTCCTTTCACCCGCCGGTGTCATTAATCACGTCCTTCAGCCCGGCCGTGCCAGGATTACATCCTCGGCAGCCAAAGTTGGACAAAACTGTGGCGCCTTTATCTTTTCTCTTTTTCTCCTTTGGTATTTAATTACAATCAAACTGCTGACGTCGAAATGAATATGCTGCAAGTCACAGCAGTTTCTCTGACGCTCGTCTCTGTCTCACCGGCTACAGAAAACACCTCGTCTATTTCGGCTATAATTTATTACCCTTCTGCTTTACGTAACCGCTGAAAGAGTGCCGTGATCCGCCACTCCGAATGGGACCCGGCACATGTGGAGAAACGGCGATTTCAACCGGGAGGAAATCTGCGAATAGTATTGTGACATGTCCTGGGAGGAGTTCACATCAGGTGCCGGCACGTCTTCCCATATTGCTCTTTTCCACCTCTCCGCATGCTAAAAAACCCCATCCCGCTGCACTTAACGTCACTTCACATCATCATATAGTGATTCCTGACCGTACTCTTTGCATGAATCCAAGATGGAATTCTCCTCCTGCACTCTGCATCCTCCTGAAATGCAAACACAGGTGGAGTTGCTTTTATTTTATTTTTTTCCGTTGGGGGGGGGCGGGGCAAGCCACTTTCTGACCTCTCTCACTGCAGGCTGCTATACTTAGGCATGTCCTGCCTATGGGGCAAGGTTACCCAGAATTCATAGAGCAGCAGGTTGCATCTTTCATGCCATGATGTGAGGTAAAAAGGTCACCCGTCTGGGCGCCCAGTCGGACTGCCGATGAACAAACATGGGTTTTCTCCCCCTCCATGAAGTGAAAGTGCACCAGATACTAATAGACCTCTGCAGTTGCAATTCATCATATACCTCAAATCCTGTTTTGTTTTTTTTCTTTCCACTTTGTTGTGTGAGGCAGCTGTAGTTCTTTCAGGCAGTTGCAGGCTTCACAGGAAAAAGCTCGTCTCTCTCTGGGTCCCTCCAAAAAATACACATTTAAAAATAGAAAGCTTAAACTATATGGATAACATGACTAAACTCACGATGGATATGCAACACAAGTTTGTTATGAGTCAATTAAAACTGACATTTTTTTCTGTTTCTGATACACAAAGACGGCTTCTTGATAGCTTCTGGTTACGAATGCTCTTCCGTTTCCATTCCATACTCTTCATGAGTCCTGACACAGAAATCAAGATGAAACTAAAGATATGAACTGGAATATTGTCATATTGCAGTACTACAATCCATAAAAACATGAACGTATAGATTTAGAGGCTCCGAGACAGTTTTGGAGACGGAAAGCCGCTGGACGTTGATGTAACAGTTTTGTATTCACAGTTCAATGGGCATTGCAGCAGTATTGGCAATCATTTGGCGACATTTCTGTGTCCACGTTTAGGCTGAAATGTCACTTTTGTAACCTTATTTTGGCCTCCATCAGTTTTTATGGATTGTAATACTCGCAAAGAGGTAAAAGTTACAGACCACAAAGCAAACACTGAACTGACAGACACTGAGGGAAATTGTCATAAACGTAGGACACCTTTAGCCTGAACATTGTAGATTTCAGTTTTTATTTAGAACTTTCATCTTTAAAGCACGCCTTGAACTACATATGAATTGTGTGTTTGTTTTTTTACCCTTGAGTGTTGTTAAATGTTTGTTGTTTTTTTTTTATCATTTTCCTTCTCACTGGAAATAAATACCAATACTGTATATGCGATTTATTTTGAAACAAATGTTGTGAAACGGAGCAGTTACAGTTTATCAATCTCTAAATGGGATAAAAATGTGAGTGGGTGGCCTTAAAATGCCTTCACAAGCTGGCTGTTTCATCGAAAGAACAACATGTTAAAAGGATCTTGCAAAATATGTCATATTTCATTTTCAGCAAAGGAAAGCATTTTGTAATTGTCAGTAATTTACAATGTGTTTAAAGGAAAAGAAAACATGGAAATTACCATATATGGTTAGTGGTCTTATGATAAAGGGATTAAGTAACTGATAAGCAGTACTACCTCAAAACTACTGCAAATAAGTAACACATTATATACACTGGATGCATTGATCAGATTTTATTGACGACATACGCAACCAATCAAACAGTACAAGTAATAATATAAAAGAGCCCTTGTTGCTCTGGACAAAAAGTGTGTTCATGTGTGTCTACATTACTTAAAAAAAACAACTTTCATGACCTTTAAAAATCCACTGTGAAGTTACAAATAATAGTAAAATTCATCGACGTCTCTCTACCGAACCAGCAAAATGCCCAACAGGAGTGTGATTTGTAGCGATTCCAGCAGAAATACCAGCAAAGCCAAAGCTTAAGGGACGGCGCTTCGGCTCCACCTTTGGGAGGAATGACTTCAAGGACAAATGTTGGCGCGGGACTCATACGGCGCCGGCCATCAATACACTTCCCGTCGCAAGGAGAATTGGATTTGCACTTTCAGCGCGTCTCTTTGCTAATCATCTCCCCCTAATTGGCAGAAGTGGAAGCCGTTTCAGCGTAATGAACACCTCTCTGCTCGTTATGTGAAGAACAATAGAGCATAAAAATGAATCACGTTCAATGTGGCGCCCAAATCACCCCGCAGACGGAGCGTTTCTCCCGCTGTTGCACTGAATCTTGCGGCCTTCATACAGGAGAGAGCCGGTTCCTGATGGCACAGCCGTCATGTCACGCCAGTGCTTCGCGGAGTCAGACGCTATCAGTGTCTTCCTTTCCTGAAGTTTACTCTGAGTGGAGAAACGCCAGCGCTTTCCGTTCACTCACTCTGTCCTCTCACGGCTCTGATGATGCTCTTTGTCACCCGTCGGCCTGCCTGATGTTCGTGTTGTGTTCCCTGCTGATCGATCCGAGCCCGGAACATCTGAGAGAGGCCATCAGTGGAGTTCAGTGCAGGCGGGATGTCTTAAAACTTTATATTCACCTGCAGTCTGTTGCACCAGCAGGACCAGGGTGAGAGTAGAAGTGGCTTTTTTTAAGCCCTCGTCCACTGGAAGTGTGTTTCCTTCAACTGCAGAAAAAGTAACGACGGTTTATTTGAATTCAGTCGACTGTTGAGAAATAGTTACTAAAACTATTCTCGATCAGGATGAATCTTGACATTGGTAGTGTTAATGTTGTGTTAACAGTAGCAGGTTGAAATGTTTTATAAGTTCATATATTTTCTCCTCTTTCTCAGTTGCTTTTGCAATTTAGATCCCACCCGTCGTCAACTAAAGCTTCTTTACTGTATTTGTCAGAATCGTGTTTTATGATGCTTTGTGAATTTGGAGACGCAATAAATTCATTTCCAATGCCTGTTGAGGAGAGTAAAGAGACAAATTATCAGTCTGGGTTTGGTTTCGCGGCAGGTGTGTGTGGTGTCTGCATCGTCCCCTTGTTTCTGGATGTGTTTTCTTTACGCGAGGCAAAAGATAAAAATCAGATTTTCCTGGAAGTTTCTTTGTTTGTTTGCTGCAAAAAGACTAAACTCACTGGTAACAACAGGGTAGGTTTAAAGAGAAGACCCATTTTCATGACTTTTGTTGCATTTTGTGTATCTGTTTACACAACAACGTTGCTCAGAGCTGCTGAAAACTTTTTGAAAATGTTCCATCTCTTTGTTGACGGAGAAAAAAAATGCAACTCCTTGAAAATGCTGCTACTGCGAATACTCATGCGCACCACGGCTGAAGTAAATAGTTCTTCTGCACATGCTCAGTAGATGGACAATAAAAACAATGGCGGCCTCCAGATTGTCATGACTCCCAGTCCATATTTTCCTGGGATTTGATAGTTTTACAGTTGAGAACAGAATTCCAACTCCGCCGCCTGTCCGATTTCATTACAAAATCAACAGACAGCGCCCACTAGTGGCCCTCCGTGAAAACTACATCAGCGTTTCTGCCTTCTCCGTATGAATGAACGCCAAATAAAAAATGTTGCCATCTCAACGTGAAAGTAGTATTTTATATTCACCTAATTCCCATCAAAAGTTGCAACTAGCCGAGAGGAGCACTTCCTCTTTAGAAGCTAACTATTGTAATAGTTCTGTGAGCTATTTGAGCGGAGTGCTACATGATCAATGGCTCTTTGAAGTGACTCACTCGGCCGGTGCTTTTTAGCTCGGCCTGAATTGCTGACATAGACTTCCTGAGAGTCACAGTGGTATTTGATCCTTTTTAGTCTTGAAACGTCTATCCCTGTTTGTGGCTCTGCTTGCATGCAACTCAAACCATCCCTCAAACTGGAATGTGGGTAAAATCTTAGGTATATAACGGGCATTTTGATACCGTGACCGTTGTTTTTACCCGACTGTTTGACAGCGTGGTAAATACAGTATGACCGGAGACCATAGCAGGGAGACTTGTTAGCGCCGTCGCCCGGGGACGTGGGACAAAGTCAAAGACCAGCCGGCACAGAAGGTGCAAGCAGTGAAAGAAGACATTTAATATATGCCGTTTGAAAGGCGTCTTTCTCTTCCCCTCCGTCGAGTCTCCTTTTGTTGTGGCAGAGCTCAACATGTCCACGGGCCAGAATAACATTACACTACAAACAGGTTCCCTGAAGCGAGCCAAAGCCGAGGTCTCGCTATTACTCAGAAAATCTTTCTATGCTCTGAAAGGCTTCGGCTCCGAGTGCAATGTGGAAACACACTTTCGTGACTCTTGAGCTGCCAATTTCCATCTCACTGAAAGATGCTCACTTTGTCCAATATCATTCCCTCCTCTCAGCTCTATTTACCCCCCCTTACTCCGCTATAGCAACTATCTTCCTATTATGTCTCATGAATATTTAAGGGCAAACTGCTTTGTTTCCAACACACAACTGTAGCGGTGCAGCTGGGCCATAAATCATCTTTCAGAGCTGATTCATGCTAATGTTATGCTGTTGTCAAGCGGGCGATATTTGTTTCAACACATGTCTTAAAGTCTTTATGTCTGATCCAGTGTATAGATTACTTTATAGCACAAACCAGTCACTTTTAATGTATTCTTTCTTCTTTGCAGTGACTTTTTATTTGCTCTGCATTTTGAGTGCCTTTCTCCTACTTGCATACTTTAAATGAATACTGTACTTTAAGGCATCAATTAAGTTTATTGTTGAAGGTGTGCTCGGAGTATTTTCAGTACATAAAGAAATAAACTACATTGTCAATTTAATTTCCAGGAAAATGCATTTGCTCCTTGATTTTGGAAAGAAATCGAATAGAATATTTGATCTCATTAATCCATCCATCCATCGTCTGTGACGTAGATGAAACTGGAGGACGCAAAGAAAACCCTGCAGACACAGAAAGAACAATGCAAGCTCTATGTTCGATGTATTATTATAAGACAAACCCACTCTTAGAAATCTTAGACAAATGCCTTGGAGATCTCACACAACCTGTCTGTATTTGTATTGAATACTGAATTGCGAAGCTTGTTCTCAGACGCCCTCCCTGATTTCCCCTCTACAATTGACCATATCTGCCAGGAATAGCCAGTCCCACTTTGTCTGTGGCAGGAGGAATTAGATATACAACACAGCTCCTCAAAACATGGACGTCAAGAGAAAATACAAAAATAGCATAGTTATGAAATTGATAAGTTTTGTTCTTACTGGCCAAATTTGAAGTGGTCCACCAGGAATCCTTCTTTACTTTTAGCCACGCTTCATATTGGCCGGAGTAAAACTGCGTACTTCATTACTTAGAAGGTTGCTGCATTGCTTACAAAATGCTGTCAAGTTGTAAACAAGATGGCAATTTAATCTCATTAGCTGCTGCCTCATTCAGAGATTAAAAAAGGAATTAGGGCACCTGTTGCCACCACGAGTGTGCCGACTGTGGAAACATGGAAGATGCCCATCAATAAACTTCAGAATTTGTTTCAATGTGTTTGCACCTCTTTGTCACCAACAATTGTCTGATATAATGTTCTCGAAGTCGCTGCAGGGTGACCCGTGTTCATAGAGAAAGTATTAAACCCCTTAATACACCAGATGCAGTGCCAGGATCATTATTGCGGAAAATGTCAGACACATACGCAAAACGTACCGACGCACAGGGGCAGCAATGCACATTTGCACACGCTGGTAAACACAGACATCTTTTAATAACATTACCTCTGGCAAAACTTAATTCCCTATTTTGCTTTGTCTCCTCCACTCGATATCTTTCATGCCGCCTTGCTGCCGTTTCCCTCCACCAATCGCTAAAGGAGACATCAATCAGCGCGGCGTAATGGGCGCCGATACAATGGAGGGAGTCTCTTCTTCATTAAGGGATCCAATTTAAAGCCGGAAAATTGATTTCAGCCAAAACGAGGTGACATATTTATGTAATCACAATTAGTTGGGTTAGTGTGTGATAAAATTTTACCGCCACAGAAGGCGTCATCCGGGCACCAGCGGTTTGATTTCTGTTTGGTTGTGCATTTTTAAAGCTTCTTCCAACACATGTTGGTATTTGTGACATGTGTAAAAGGAGCTGGGTTTAAAGAGGTATGTGGAGCAGCGTGGCAGGGAGCAGTGATGTCCTTGACGAGCTTCAGGCGACAGATTTCCACACAACTGGAGCAGGGCGCCGAGGGCAGCGCTATCACAGGGAGCCCGGACCCCTGAACTCCAAGGACAGCTGGCAATAACACACTACATGCATACATTAGTCAGATGGGTACTTCCAACACAACCAGGGAGTATGTGTTAAAAGAAAATAAACACATGTATTTCTGTTATTTTATTGGCTGTTTTTGAATTATCTTATACGTATTTTTGAAAAGGGCCTCTTTTTAAAACCCAATTTAAACTTGGTAGTTTTACAGTTGAGTCACTCGTAATACCAATAAAACAACGTCATCTGTCCTTACGAATGTCAGTGTACTCGCAATTGTTAGTGTTTATAGCGCATTGTTCTCTGTGTGTATGTGGTTTCATTAGAAAAACAATGAACAGCAGTCTCCAGTAGCCCTACATGCTTTATACATCATTGTCATGTACGCGCAAAACTTTTCTGAAAAGCTATTTCACATTGTAAATGGGGTGTAAGTCAGATTTATAGCACCTGCGGTTGTTCCAGACCAAATATGATCGGATCACCCGATGCATTAAATTAAAAATTAGTGAGGATGATTCATCCATCCATCAATCATGTTGCTGTTTGTAAAGGCCTGCGCTCAGTGAGGATTGTTTGAATCCAAAACTGTTTCAACCAATATCCTGACATGACCTGAATAATAAATTACTATTTCTTTTTTTTTTTTCAAATGTAGCTTCAAGTTGAAGCCTAATCAACTAATGTCCACTGACTGGTGGTTGTGATAAGATGAACAGAAACAAGGGGTTCGTGAGGTCCAATTTAAGTTTTACTTGCAGCTGCAGCGAGGAGTTGTACATTGTACAGCAATAACTGAACAACAAGTCCCAATGGGGTTGTATTTAGGAGGCAAGGTTATGTGTGTGAGTCCATGTTCCAAGGCCAGTGTCAGCATGTTTTTCCTGAGAGGATTCTGAAACATGGAGAAAACAGTTCACCTCAGTATTTTTCCATCAATGGCGTAGTGGTTCGCTTGCCTCACAGTGAGAAAACCCAACCTTACTTTTTATATAGATCTTGCATTTCTTCTGTTTCTCCCTGCAGTTTGAAAACTCTGATGTTGATCAATTGACAACTTGAGTTAAGACTTGAGAGTGAGTTGTGTCTCAATGGACTGGCGGCCTGTTCTGGGTGTACCAGGTTAGCTGAGGATAAAGTGGATTGAGTTCCACTGACCATGACGTCGGGATGCGGACAACTTGTTATATCAATTTTATGCTTGATAAGCAGTGAAACGAGATTGTCCAAATATAACCCTAAAATCAACAATGAAAGGGTAAGTTTCAAGGTCTTTCTAATGAGATATAATTGAACCTTGTTGGGACAGTAAAATATGATTTTACTCATAAAGTCCACTACACGTTGGAATGTGAGCGTGCTGCTTGTCCTTGTTTTAAGATTTAATGTGCGTCAAACTCATTTTAGTTCCGTCCTCCTGCGAAGTACCACATTTAACAGAACCTAATTTAGAATAATGGAAAATAAAAGGTAACCTGAATAGAGACAAACTATGGCTGCGGCTTTTCAAATGCATATTTTCATTAACTCGCCCTAATGGTACGGTTTCAATGCAAACGCTATTCCATTGGCAGTTAAATAACATTGGTGTATTACCAATATCTTGGCTATGAACATTCCTGCCACGTCTGGAAATGTCAGCGTTGCATAATATTGTCTGCTCTTACATTATCAATGAAGCTCACTCTGGGCAAAATGGTAGCATTATGACCTGAAGGAAAAATCTCCTTATACAACAGATGTTTTGGGGACAGATTGAACCCTTGTTATTAGTTGTTAAAATCCAAGATTAGCAGTACTGTAGTTAGTTCATACTCAACAGAGCCACAACAAACTTTGAAAGCAGTCCGACCTTTCTTTATAACTGGCTGTACTCTGGTTGTTTTGATGGACAGCTTTCACCTGCACAGTCAAGCGTCTTCGAATGAACTAACACACCAGCGTCAATCTGAACCAAATCAAGAGTTAAATGTGAAAATACCACAAACAGTTTCGTCATCGAGGGCAAAAGGACTCGCGGCGGGTGAGGCTGAATGATCCCTCGGTTAATAGTCAGCTGATGTTTGACTGAAATCTCGCAATGATCCTGTCAATCTCATCCTGAGTGATGGACAAGGTCACAGACTTCCCCCGGTAACCAAATCCGGTTGGAAAGACGAACACTCAGCTCATCCATTAATGGCGCCGCATTTTGAAATCCGATCGAGTCACAGCTTAACATGTCAGGAGTAATTTCCGTCCGGGGCCTACTGTGATGGCTATGATGTGCAGGTAGCAGGAATCTAAGACGCTAATGAGAAGAAATGAGAATTGCTTTGATTTCCAGAGCAGCCCGGTTGTTCGGTTTTTGGGCGAGTTCTCCGTCTCTTTTGAAGTAAGAGGTTTCGGTCCTTTCCATGTTTTGTTTTGTTTTTTTGTTTTTTAAATTTCTCTCACATGTCGTATCTAGCATTGTTGTAAACTTTCTCATCTGTCTCTGGACCTTTGTTTGTTGACTTGTTCATGTTGTTCCTTTTCAAGGATGAATGTCTTCTGAGTACTACGGTCTCCGCCTGAAAGTCCTGTGATGGACTGGTGAGCTGTTCAGGATTATTAGATTTTATTATCTCCAGTCCAACACAATAAAGTGATTCAGAGGATGGATCGACGGCTGGATGGATGAAAAGATGGAAACTAGTAAAACTCTTCAGGGCTTATCATTTAGGGCCCCACTTACATGACATTTATAGGAGTGAAAACGCTAAATTAGAATTGGATTTTGAGGGTCTGTTTACATAACAACGGTATTAGGAGCTTCTGAAAATATAACTCTTTGAAAACATTCTGACTATTGTCTCCATGGCAACTGGGAAAAATGCAGCTCGCTGCTACTGCACATATGCAGCATGGTTGTAGTAAATAGTTCTTCAGCACATGTGTGAGTAGATGGACAATGTTTCCTCCAGAGTGTCATGACGCCCAGTCCATATTCTCCTGGGACTTGGTAGTTTTACAGTTGAGAGTGACTGTAGTAACAATCCAACTTGGTCATATCTAATATCCGCGTACTCCCATTGTTAATGTTATAGTGTATTGTTGTCAGCGCACATGTGTGTGTCGCTTCACTATAAAAACAACTAATAGCACCAACTCATGGCCTGGCTGGCATGCTAACTACATCGTTTTCAGCGTTTCTACTGTTTCCAAATAAACAGACATTGTTTTGCAAACGTTGTCATTAAAGCAGCCTAATATAAGATATTGCAGGTGGCCATATGGAAATCTGTGTTTTCATGTTTTAGAACTGTAATTATCCACAAAGTACTAGGTAATGTAAAATAAAAAAAATGAAAGAATTCTAGGAAAAGAGAGACAGCAGCTCTTCAAATTTTGAGGAGTTGAAGAGCTAATGGAAACTTAAGTTATTGTATCTCTGTTTTTAATATCATGAAAGTGAACATTTATTGCCAAAAGTGGGACATTACAGTAACATGTTGCCTACTTCATATGCATTATCCCCAAAACTGCTCAGCATACACAACTTCTAATCAATCAAGTAATATGTCAGTGATCAGAAAATGAAGGTATTCATTGATTTTGCTAGTTTTGCTGAGCATGCATTCATGCATTGACACCCGCAAAAGCAATTTCCCAGAGTTGGAGATCAATGTCTTTTTATTTTTTTAAACGTTATTTACGTTTAAAAAAATCATGCATCTCAAACTGTCCTACCTATGAGAGCCATGAAAGTGCTCCATTTGAATCACAGAACCAAATAAACTATGAGAAAGGTCAAATCTATCGCGTTGAAAGCACGAGCGTAATTCTACTTATATCAAGATGAGACTAAATGTCGTGATGCGCTGCAACAAGTCGCAGAGAGAAGCAGAACAAACGCATTGGCATGGAATGCCACTGATTATAACTTTCGGATAAAAGGCAGTGCACATTCTGCTCACTGCGATATTACTTGTAATATTAGAAAGGAAGAAGCTGTCCCCTGCAGTGTGGCTGAAGAATGAGGACAGCGTTGCCAAGTAATCTGCCATCCTCCCCCAGTATCTGCTGTCCACTTCAGAAGATAACCTCCCTCTCTCGGGCAAGGCGGGGGTTAGATCTTCATTATCTCTGTGTCACATTAAAGCTCATACACTGGAGCCTTTCCAGGGTCCCTGGGGCGAGCCGCTTCGTGCATTTTCACCTGCCACAGACAGATGAGCTCACACCGGTCCGAGTGCACACACACACACACACACACACACGTAGGCTGCTATAAACAAACCTGGCATGCTGAAGTTTACAGTCGGTGCAAATACGCAGCATAAATGGACTCTGAAGCAGCAGCTGCCAACAACATGAACACAAAGTTGTTCGAACACGCTGTGACATAAAGTGAAGACATGCTGGAGTCGTTACCTGTCCTGTTTGTCCTCGCTCGTTCCTCCCTTTCACATACTGTACCATCACTCTCTCTGTGTACACACACACACACGCACACACACACTGCACCACTCTCACCCCATCACTGACAAGATACATGATGAACGCATCCACAGTGATTTATAATAACTCACTTCAGAGCGATGGCATTGTAAAGGAGGAAATTGAACAAACAGGCCATGTTATCTGTCACCAGATGACCCAGTTCAAGTTCAAGAAGCTGCCTGTCAAGTACAATTGACTGCACGACTGATATATTAGACCTTAATGGCAGCAGAAAAAAAAAAAGAAAGGAAAAAAAAGAAGCTCTTAACGATTGCCTTTGCTGGGCATGTGAAGGTCCCACCGCGGGGTGGATTGCAAAAAAGAAACAAATGATTTCCTGAGGCAGCATCTTCCTTCCCCCAAAAATCCATCTGATACAGACGCTAATATGGCCCTCTGAAGAGAGTGGTTTGAATAAAGGACATCTCCTCCGGACATGGATGTAGTGGGGATGTGGTTTATCACATTAGTAGAGCGTAAATTAGCTGATAGGGTTACTTCAAATTGAGGTAGAAGAATAAGTAAAAACTGAAATGGATGGAATAATACCAAGCTGTAAATCACTGTAAGCTTCAAAGACCTCTGAAGGTGTTCTGACACGTGAAGAACCAAGACCCTTCAAATCCTGGAAGCCGTGAGGAAGCTGCATGAATTGATCACTTCCTTCCAACACATCTCTCATGATATATGTAGAAAACATCATTCATCACTGCATGGTCCTTTCTCTCATTCTTCTATCTTCTACTATAATGCTAGTATGATAATCACCACTCTGACTGGTCTGCACATCCTCTGATAGAAATCTATTCAGAATTATTCTATTCTGTTCATTCACAATGTGTTCTCAAATATGACTTGTCTATAACTCTAACCTGTTTTCTATTTGGACTCACCTTGGTTGACATAGTTTGTTGTTGCATTTGTCCATTGTCAACACTGCTCAAAACATAACCTTACGAATTGTATTTTTCCCAGCTTCCACTACATTAATGTCAAGATCCAACAGTTCACATCATCATCACATCATCGGCCTAGTCAGGGGTCAATCTTCTTTTTTTCCACTTTAGCTATGTATAATGTCTATGTACTCATGATGTGGCTCAACACAGGCTCGAGTATGACAGTGAACAATGTTTGTGTTTATTTGATCGCTTCTGGGTGCTCTCTTTGTAGATTTTGGATATTTTTTCCAGGATGTGCAGTTCCCCTGGATACTTTGACTTCCTCCAACAGTCCAAAGACATACACATTAAGTGGATTGAGGGAATTTGAAATGGCCTGAGGTTGTGTGATTATTTCCCAGATGGATCCACGACCTTTAGTTTGTTCAAGCAGCCCCCCCCCCCGCCCCCCCCCCCCAAAAAAAAAAGGGATGGATGAATGGACACAAATAACACAAGTGCAAGTTCCTGGCTAATGGAGCTGAGTGTAATCGGAAAAAAATGGACAACACATAAACAAAACGCGGTGTATGAGCGTTATCGGGAAGCCAGTGAAACGTATAAGGCATATGGCTCACAGAGATCAGGATCTAGTCTGCCGTCAGACACTTTAACTTGGTGTGGAAAGTTTGAAAAATCCCCCAGCACATGGCTGTTTTTGGAAAAACACATTAACCTTTTCCGAGAGTGAGAAGGAAGTGAAGGCACAGCTGCGAGGGCGAGGTGGAGGCAGTGGAGGTGCATTCAGATTTGCAGCGCTGCGCCTCAGCCCAACCCCGACGTGACTCCAGCAAGAGCAGGAGTCACGCTTTTCTTTTTCCTTTTTTTTTCACCACCCTCTCCCATCACAGCGAACATAATCATGCAGAAACCTATCCACTGTGGGAGCAATCTACCCTCGCCTGCAGGGAAGGTAAAATTGCAATCAATCGACATGGCATGTGATCCCCGGTGTTCAGTTTACAGTTTCATTAGGAGAGCAGCAGAAAAGCGTCACAGTGATGAGGTTGACTGTGAATTTCACACCGCTGAATTATCTCCTGTTTAGCTGACAGAACACACTCCGGTCACTCTGATTACAGAACGACTCTCTTCACCAGTCAGTTCTCCTATAATAAAATACAAATGCACACACCTGGAGGGAAACAAAACCTGACAGGGCTCTGTAGTAATCATCATTTTTATAGCAAACAGTGAACAATACAAAGCTTTTTGACCACATGACGTTGATGTAAAGGGTTTTGACGTACTTTCTTCAGGCAATCATTGGCAAATTCTATCCAAACCATCTATATTTATGAAGTGCTTTACAACAACCACAGGGAGCCGACTGTACATAAACTAAATAACACAAGAAAGGTTATAAAAGACTAATAAAAATACACAGATTGGGGGAAATAAAAAGCATTTCACACATTTTTTCAGAGAAGAGGTGGATGATTAAAGGAGACAAACATGGAGGGGGCAAAATGTAGTTCAGTGATTACCAAGTTGTGAGCCTCAGTTTTCTGGCAGGACTTGGAATCACTAAAGGCGAGTCGTGAGAGGTCATCCACCGAAGGTACTTATCATTGGGTAGCTGCTGTACAGCCAGTACGACACCCCTTGGATAGTCTGAGGATGACAAGTGTGAGGCAAAATTAATGACAATATTAAGTGAAGACTATTTACTAAATGCCAGCATGCAACAACATCCCACGCCACTCTGAGGATTTTTACAATATTAATTACAATCAGCAGTCAAGTTGTATTATTTAAGGTAATCAATCAGCCATTTGATGACTGCAATTTATTTAAAAATGGTCATTTGATCTATTATTAGCTCACGATTTTTCTTTTCCTTTAGCTTAATAAAATGGGTTGTAAAATGTGATAAAACATCCTGAGATGATTATTGTAACTCTAAAACCAGATGTGATCACTGCAAAAGAAAAATGTTTAAGGTGCATGAGGTGAAATAATATCTGCTCATGTACAACATCCGGATGTGTTGGGGGTTTTTTCACCTCAGGTTGAACATCTGAAGATTCTTTTTTTTTTCCTTTCAGTTTAACCTTATTTTTTTTCACAATTTGTAAAATATTGCCGCTTTCTCTTTATCACATTTTTGTAATTTTGTAATTGTCATCTTTTTATCTCTGTATTAACACCACCTGATGTTTTTTTTTAATTATTTGTGAGAAACAAGCCAAGTTGGGAACATCAAACTGTATAATTAACAGTCGCTGAGCCTGTAGTCACTGTAAACGCTGTTAAAGCTGAGACCCTGTGTTAATCGAGGATGATGGGGATGTGTGAACACCAGTCAACGAGGTCACGGTAATAATTTTAAAATAACACTGCTAAACAAAGCCCCCCTCTCTTCGTATAGGGATTTCCAAAGAGAGATCAATAACAGGCTCAAAACTGCGGCGCGCTCTCGACAGTCAGCTCTCGGCTCGTCTCTCACATGTTACTATTGCGAGCTGTTAAAACAAATAAACGCACAAGACGGATGCTGCTGTCTTTCACAGACGTGCAGAACACATGCTGGATGCAAATGACATCCACTTATGTTGTTTTACAGTAACGCTGCCATTATTGCAGTCATTAGTCTAAATTATTGACTCATAACACAGCAATGCGCTGCAGCCTTGGCTGGCTTTAATTTATATGTAAATGCATTTGTACCCCGCGCGTTATTTGTCAGCACAGCATTTGTCGAAATGAGATGTGGGATGTTTGGTTTGGAGGGAAGTTGATTACAACTCCGATAGTTGAACTCCAGAGAATAAGTCCAATTTCTTTAAGATTGTCGGCGGAATGAAAAGAGCGCTTCTTCGCTTATTTTCGGCTCCGACTTGAAACGGAATGAGTTCATATTTATTCCGGCTTTGTTAACCTGTCGGGACGAGGAGGAAATGTGAAAATGCTCCGGCCTTGCGTGCAGGAGAAGGATTTATTCAGACATAACGGTCATCAATTATCTCGCGGCTATAAGGGTGAGAGAGAAATATGAATTTATAGATTCAATACTCAATCACATAGCCAATTGTGCAATTCTGCGTCGCATCATTCCTGCTTTGCAACACAAAGAGTCCCAAGATGGTGTAATTACTCAAATAATCATTAGAGATCTGAAATACGACTTTTGACAGCACTCTTTTGCCATCAGAATCTACAATAACTAATAAAAACTGTCACACATGGCTTCATCTTCATACAAACTTACTTCATTATTAGGTTCACTAAATCGCCCACAACAAAGCCAATATTATCAAACACACTCTGAAATATCAAGCCTGCCTCAACACAAGCACACAGCAGAGATTATGAAGTTCTTGGTGACATTTCAGCAAACCTGATTTATTGCATTTATGATGTCACAGTAAATTAATTTTCTAGGCTTTAACAGATAATACAGGCAGTCTTGAATAGACAAATCATATTGATATTCTTCAGTCTGTTACGGAGTGGTAATGTCTCAGGTTTGTTCAAAAAGTTCTTTAAGTGTTTAAAAAAAGAACAACAAAAAAAAGCAGAACTGTTCCTGATTCAGATTTGGATGTGAAGTAATGTTTTTAAGCCTTTCGGACGGTTATATTGAGTTGAAATATCTGCTTTTGGAGGGTTCAGGGTTCAGTGTCGGTGACACATGGACAGGGGGGAGAAAGAAAAACAATGGTCTGGATAAACATTTTAACTTCATCATTTCAAAAGGGTGCGTGTTGAGTGTGAGGCCGCAAAAGAGACTGGGCATTGTGCTTTTGCAGCAGCTTTTCACGACATTCTCCACCCAACCACCCAAAAAGTTTAAACAAGATAAGAATCTTGAATTTAGCCCAGGTCAAACGGACTGACCCCGATCGTCCTCTGTCTTCAGTGTTACACAGTCAGGTCGTCGGTTCAGTCTCCCGAAGGGCAGCTCCAGCAGATGCAAAATCTCTTTTATTGCAACTTTAAATTGTCAATTGAATGATGGTTTCTTTTTCTTTGCCTTGTGTTTGCCCGCGCTTCGCTGTAATGACTGACTGGTCAAAACAGGCTGAACTTCTTTCTTTTCATTATCAGACTGTCTGTATGGAAGAAGTCATTAGATTCCCCGAATGTGATGCACACCAGTGATGTCTGAGGATCTTTCGGATGTCGGCCTCATTACGAAACCTAAATGCGATCGCCTCGTGTCTAAAACTGTCACCCGGCCAAAGTTTGCTGTTGATAGTCAGTAAATGGCTCAAAAGTTGCCGGTCCGGCTTGCCTGCTTGTTATCGTCCAACTGAAATCTCATTTCTTCGTTCACTGGTGGAGACCATCATGTCAGAAAGTGAAAGTTTTTTTTATTTTTAAGTTTGTTGAGGTTCTGCCACAATGGTGACTCTACTTTCAGGATATAAATGTCTGTGCATACATATAATGGAACAGGATTGCTTTAAGTTAACCCAAAACTAGGATTCAACAGGTATTGATCCGGGATTCAGGATGTCTGCAGGAACATCACTTGAGAAATCCTGGAATTGTATTACAGCCAATCGAACACTTCTGGGAAATCGCTATAAAAAGAGTTCATTGTTAAAACATATAAGCTCACATGGTATTTTGAGTCTTTTTAGATATAAGACATGAATAGACTGGTATTTGGCTCATTTATTGGTCCTTGAAAAGATCTTATGAGGCAATATTTCTCTTATACCAGAAGTTTTCAACAGGTCAATGGTTTTAAATACCACACATGATAATGGATTGTTTAGAATAAATGAACTATGTTATAGTGCAGGGCTGTAAATACACCACTGGAGGCCAGTTTTTCTCAAGCGGGAAAAAATAAGTTGGGTTTAAAAATGTATAGCTATTTTTGAACACGGCACATTTGAAAACTAAATGTTATTTAAATGCAAAGAAGTGACATTGATATGATGTAATTCGCTACACTGGAATTGAACTGTAAGCGTAGAAGGGAATGAAGAATTTCTTTAGTCTGTGGATCCCAGCAAACTCTTTTAATGAGAAATGCTTTCGAACCCGTTTACACAAGTGAAAACTGAAATCTTTCATTGCTTTTTCGGTGTCCGTTTCCCCAATAATGGCGCTCAGAGTTGCTGAAAACACAACTATTTGAAACTGGCTCCCAAACCTGCCCCTGTAAATATTACATTTAACCCTGTTTGGGTTGAGATCCGGCCCTCAGCTCTGCTCCAGCGGCTCCAGACAGCCGACAGATTTGATTATAAACACGGTCCGTCAGAGATTTACCATAAAGAAAAGCCCTCCAAGAGCAGACGGCCACTGCTGGGCTGCTCTAAAGTAGCCCGCTGGCAGTGGACCAAACCTGCCGTTCCACTGTGATCTCCTGCGCTGCACCTCCATCCCACTTTGATCCGAGCAAACACTCCAGACAGGCGGATCAGGCAGGAGTTTCAGGAGTGAGTGTACTCCTGCTCTTGCATGCTGGACATCACCTCAGAAGTGTTTGTAAATGCATTTCCCATGTTTGATCCATGGTTTGTCGTTTTAATTGTCCCTCTGTGTGGAGACATACAATAACACGTGAAGTCAATTACATTTAGATAATGAACAAAGACAAAACAAGCAAATGGGAATAAATTAATTAAACACTTTCAAAGCACTTTTCACAATTAATATTAGCTATTTAAATGAATACATAAAGAAGGGCACATAGTAAAACATAATGAAGTATTATAAAGACACATTTCCCCCACTAACTTAGCTGTGATCTGAAAAAAAATCTCTTGAATTAACACATTTGGTCCAAATACACTTTGGACTACATGTTGAACATGTGATATGTGATAATGTTGTGTGCTGTGCATCATGACTTGTGATTTATGAACAAACAGTATATAATATGTTTGCTTCTGAAATGCAACAACAACAAAAGACTGGTTTGATTTTTGATTTTGATCGTTTTTAGTTATTTTTCCTTGATTATTGTCCTGTTAACATGATGAATTAAAATAACACAAGCTAAGGCAGTACAGCTAAGTGGGTGGCAATCTAGTTTTGCGATATGTCGAATGCAAATGTTGATATTGTGATAAATTTGCTTTGTGTCATGCAGCTTGATCTTTGATTAAATTATTATACATTTTAATATTATAGGAACTTAAATTATACTTACATTTGTACGTTATACAAGTCATATGATTCACTTCAAGGAGACGCATACAAGCATTAATAATACATGACCTATCAATGAAATTTAAAAAGATTTCTCACATCTTCAGCCTGAGCTTTTCAAAACTCACCATGATATTAAATAACTACCAGATACTAAAAGTTAGAGGCACATTTTTTTTTTTTTTTGACAATTCTGCAGTTATAATTTCAGTCCTAAGAAGTGTTTAATATAAAGCGAGGTCTCGCCCGCTGGCGACTGGATTCTCTCCCGCCTCCCTCCGATCCGTGTTGCCCCGCTTTTTCCACCATGTCTGCAAGGCTCAATATTCAGCTCTCACATATAACCTTTCAGAAGCCGATAAATGTTGAGGTTGTGTAACGCAGTCAGATCGGGACACCGGTTCTGAAAGGAGGATCGAGGATGTGACCTGTTTTTGCCCTAAAAGTTGTGCGGTGCCTCCTGCGCCGTCAGCAGCTCCACAAAACTTAACGAACCCTCAGTTTTACACGCAGAGTGCCACCAGCCACCACATCAAGCAGCAAGCGTGATCAGATTAAGAAAGACCTTTATTGCTTCCTTCCTTCACGTTACATTGGTAGATGGACGATTATGCTCTTTGGATGTCACGGTTATTGGGAACGTGTGATTATCAGACATTGAATGAAGGGAGACAGCAAAGTTTTCCTGAAGGATGGATGAGATGGATGAGCAGCTCCAGGATTGAGCATGAGGTTCATGATGCTCGTCATTTTCTAAAATTTCCACCTTGGGAGCCATTTTCAAAATCATTTCATGCTTTGTCTCCTCCTTCTAAATAAAATTGTAGTATTGGTTGGTTATTATTAGTTTTAGTTATTAGTTATTATCATTAGTTTTATTAATAGTAGTAGTATTGGTTATTAGTATAGGTTGTAGTATTCCAGTTTATCTCAATATGGCAAATCAGAAACCAACATCGACGTCTCTAGTAAAGCTGCTTTAGCTCTTTTTATGTACAAATAAAAGGTTATCTTGCATTTCATTCATTAAAAGTCATTAAAATGGTTGGAGCAATCACCAAACATGTTAATGCTAACATGTCACACTGTGTGCAGCCATCATGAAAACAAAAGTTTGGGTCATTCACCGTGTTACTGACAGTGTTTTTTTTAAGACTTCTGCAAGGGAGCATTTTGAAAACCACTTCCTCTTAAACGGTCGCAAGGAGAATCTAGTTGGGGAGGCCGTGCCAGGGTCACCACGCTGCTGCATCGCACCATATTTTATTCCCGACTACGAGCAGAATGAGGAGTCAAAGCTGCTCAGCTTCAAAAAGTAGCTCCGTACACCGAGACTGTACGCTTTTTAAATGTGAGTCTATGAGGGTCGACACTTTGGCTCGCAGTCTGAAGTGTGTTCGGGCTGCACATGGAGGCCGTTCCTAACCAGCCGCAAGAAATTACTCCATAAAAATAAAAAAATGAAAAAAAACGCGCTCATGATGCATGCAGGTATACTTCAGGAGAATCTGCAGAGGACAAAAGGGAAATACTTTTTGAATCTCTACCCGGCTGAAAGGTTACCACAACTGTCGCACCGCCGCTTTTTGCAATGAGTCCCCGGGCTGCGCGGAGCGGCCATGTGGCTGGCATTTGCACACCACCTCCAAGTGCAACAAAGTTTGTGAGGCTCAGAGTTTCACCGACTGTGCTGGAGGTGTGACTGCACACTAAATTGCTCTTTCCACGTGCTCCTGAAAAACCACTGGCCCAGTTTATTCCTTCCCTCAGTACTCGCAATAAGCGATGAAGGTTTTGGGGTTTATTCAGGCGTGTTTAAAAAGAAAAAAACACAAAAAAAAACACAAAAAGCTTCATCTGTCCTCTATTCCCGGTGCTGCCAGCAAGTCCCTGACTGTCCCTGACCTGCAGGTGGCTCTTGTCACATCTCTCTTTCAGCTCGGAGAAATGGAGTTTGACTCGGGCTGTTCTTGGCCCGAATCCTCTGGGGGCTGTATTAAAAAGGCATCGCAGCAATGTTGACAGGAATACATTTATCGGGATTGTGTCTCCTTTCAAGAGGCGGCTGGGGGTGGCGCTGGCTGCCACAGGTCGCCTCTGCTGGCTGGCAGGCCATTTGATCTGCGTATCACCTGCTCTGGATGGGCCCGCACCGGCCCGGCGCTTCAGGCCGGCCCCACGCTGTGCAGGAGATGGAGATCGGGCGGGTGCTTCTTGCTTTTCTTTCTTTCTTTATTATTTCTTTATTCATTGAGATCGCGAGGTACAACACACATTTCTGTTTTGGCAGATGAATCCACGAGCAGCAGTTAGTGCTTCTGCTCTCCTCCCGCGTCTTGTCAAGCCTTAGCAGTAATTGCCCGGCTGCGAGGCATTTGGGAATATGAATGCAGACACTAATGACATCAGTGGCTTCGTACTTTCTGCACTTGGAAATGGTGCCGGCGTGTTTTGAAGCGCAGAAACACAGCTTCGCGGGGGGTGTCGTTTCAGCTTTCTGTATCAATTCAAATCAGTCAGCGGTGGCACATTTGACTCCTGTTTGTCATGCTTTACGGCACCAATAAATTCCTAATATAAGGCTTTTATCGTCACAGTGTAACTATTGTCTTCTATTTTTATTGCAAATGAACACCTCCACAGTCCCATAAAAAAGTGGCGATTACAGGGTTTGTGGAATGGTATGCACCAGATTCTTTCATTCTATTTTCAACATTGACGTGTGGCCTGTCATGTCATCAATCCCTGTATTGATCATCGGATCCTGAGCGTCATGCAAATGAAGCCTGCTCTCTAATTGTTCCCTCTCAGAAGCGGTCAGTCAGCAGACGCTCTCGGCAGTGACATTTCACAATAAGCGAGACGACGCCGTGAACGGTTGTCAAATGGAGAGGGAACCTTTTCCACGTATGTGTGTGGCTGATTTATGCGTATATGTTCCCGGTCACAGCGACTCCTCGAGTAACGTCGAAAACGTGACTTCCGCTGCAGACCGACAGCGCTGAAGTTCATGTACAGTGCAGCTCAACACTCTGTCAACCTGACTGAACTTCAGGTGCGAGTCCACAAACGCACACGTGGCCAGTGAATCGGAGGCACACGGCATCGCAAAGGTGATGCAAAGTGTGCATGAAATCCCAGATGTATAGATCACGGGGTCGCATTGAGGTTGAGCTCCTTTGGATGAACTCAAGGTTATCAGGGATGTTTTAGAGTGTAGATGGAAATAAACTAACATTGTATTGTAATACAGCACCATTTTCATTCAGATTGTGAATGAAGAGAAACATAAGAAAAGTGTGTAAGAGTCTCATCTTTTATTGTGTAAAATTGTAAGTCATACATATTGGAAAAACTGCCGTTTTTATTCCTTTTCAACATTTTTGGTGAACATTTGACCACATTTTCTGACACATTAAAGCAAATTGATTTCTTGACTCTTTCTTTGAATGTCACTTGAACTAACTAATCCATACGGGCTCGCTGCAGCTTTCAGTGTGAGCAACAGTGTAAATTGGCCAACCAAATGAATGATCTGATTTTTAAACTTGGTCCACATCAAACAAGCCAAACAAAATAACCCCCACTGTGATATTGCGGATTTTAAAGATCTGATCAACTTGGTTCAGTTCGAAGGACCTTTAAATTTAAGAGCATGCTAATACATTTCCCTAGTTATTCTGGAACAAAGAAAAAAAATGTCAGCACCTGGATGGATGGATATATTGCCATATAGACCATTATCCCCTCTCTGTGGTTCACCTGTGTTTCTCTCTACTTAAACCCTCCATTCCTCAGTTCTCACCACCAGATTTGCCTCGTAAGCTGACATCCAGCAGTTCCCGGTGTTCTTCCTGCATGACATACGTGTGCAGAGAACAATCCACTGTAAGTAAAAGGTATGTTTTCAGTAGCTCTGAGCACCATGTTCAAGATGCAATGAAAATGTTCCATTTTTGCTTGTAAACATTGTTTTGTAAAGACTACTTTACATTGCACTCCTTTAAAAAGTTATATTTGTTATCTATGAAATGTGTGTCAGATTTTTTTTTTTTTATTGTGTTTTGTTATTCTCGGGTCATGACTATTTCTTAGCGTCGATAGATATTTTTTTGTGTTCACACTTGTTGTAATTTCCGACGCTCTGTAATCCCAGTGGAGCTGCTCTGATGGTTCGTGGAGGAGTGAATCTCTCTGTTGCTGAATGCAGGCGAAGCAGGTGACGCTTTTCCAGGGATTTTAATCCCGAGCAAACATCCACATCACATTTTCTGAGTCATGACACCTTTCTTCAAACAGCAGCTGAAGCCCGATCTTTTTCAGGGAAACGAAAGAGGATTTTTTTTTTGGTATTTTTTGGGGAATTTGGAACGGAGCAAGAGCTTGTTGCTGCATAGCTGCAGGGTTGAGCCAGATCAGGTAACAATATGAGGCTCCTGCAGCAGCCCTGACTTCAAAATGAACTTCAACCTAAAGTATCAGCAAAAAATAAAGACAGGAAAGAAAAGAAAATCAATCTCTGCAATTCTTTCTGGATGTGGCCTGAATAATGTCTTCAAATCCACACATTTCCAACTCAATCAAAGTAACTAAACTAAACTAAACTAATCCAGCAACAAAACCAAATCAGGAACAAAACATGATGAAGGTTAAAAAAAAAAAATAACAGACACATTTTAAGTTAGGACTCATTGGATTGTATTGGTGTCAAAAATTGTGATTGGGACATTCCTAGTTTCAAATGGGTTTGACATAGTTGTTTTGCTTTTGATATGCTTTCGAGGCAAAACTTGACCTCAGAGTCGTCTTGATGCAGCAAAACAGGAAGAATCTAGACTAATAGTTAGGATAGATAGAATCTCGTATAATCTAGACAAAGTAACTGCAGTACTTTTTACATCACTGCCTCTAACCACACAGAGATTCAAGGCTCACGTTTAACCACTTGTTGGCTCTTCACACTTTTTTTTTTTTTTTTCACATTTGCGTTTGACCTGAGATGCCCGGCAGCAGTAGGAGAGGATCAAATCCAACTTTGACAGCAAAGTCATTACTCTGAGATTATGAATCAAGCATTTAGTCCACCGTCAGGTTCACGAATCGGATTGCTCTTTTGCATTTAAATCACCTTTTCCCGGCCCTCTCAAACCCTCCCCCTTTATTAACGGACGAACGACCTAATAATGTCGAACCTCCCCCCCCTCCCCCATCTTTTTTTTTTTTGCAAGCAAGAAATTCATCTGCTGACATGGTGATCAAAGCCGAGCGCTGATGGCACAACTTCAGTGTGAGCCGACGCACAAGGTTCAGGCGAGGAGGATCAAGATTCTTTATCACGGAGGAAGACTCTGAATTCAAAGGCACGCAGCCCCGGCTTCGACTCTCCGCTTCTGCTCGCTGTTTGGTTCTGAATCAAATATCCAAACACAACATGAGATCCTATAAAAATGTATTGATCCCTGTGGGGGAACCAGGCGGCTGCAGGAGTGAAAGTATTCAGCATGAAGAAATAAGGCCGCGAGAACACGAGCGCTGTTATAAACAGTGAACGTAACAGTTACACATTGACGGCATGTTTTCAGATTGAGAATGTGAAGGTGCTTTGATAGACGGCGTTTCCAATCGTTTAATGCGTTATACAACCTCATGAAATAAATAGAGACATGAATTAATTCTGTATGGTTTGAATAACTCATCCCAAACTCAATGAATTATTAAAACTCGGCTCACTGTCGAAGAATGTTACTTTATTACTCTTCGATTATTTGACCCACAAGTTAGCTTTACGTGTTTTTTTTAAAAGGTTTTGAATATCTGGATTATATAGCTTCTTTTTTTTATTATATTCACCTCAAAGAGCTCAGGTTTTTGCTGACTTTATGATAATTGTGCTATTTTTCATTTTAGATTGTTGAAAGTGAGCTCATATGGTGCAACATGTATCACTCGATGAAGAAAACGGGGTTAATAAAGTTTTGCAGTAAATGTATGTTGTGGTATTTAGTTTGCAAGAAAAAATGGAAAACTTTCATTGCACTTTGTGCGTCTGTTTACACGACAACAGTGCCCAGAGCCACTGAAAATGCAACTTTTTAAAAAATTGGCTCGCAAGGTGGAACTTTACAAAAAACACTTTGACTCCATCTCCGTGGAAACGGGAGAAAACGCTCCAACTCAACAATGACAGCATTCGTATTCTCCGAGCAATTGATAGTTTTATAGTTGACAATCACGGTAAGAATAATCCAAATTTGTCATCTGTCCATGCAAATGGTCGCCTTTGTTAATGTTTAAAGCATTTTTTTCTCGTGTGTGTGTATGTGTGGTTTCATAACAAAAACCTCCTACAGCGGCAACTGGTGGCCTGGCAGGCGAACAGACATCATTTTCAAAATGTTGCAGTGTAAAAACAAAATGATGCACTTTCACTTGAAATGAGGCCAAAATAACTACGATTTTGGAGAGTAGACTTTTTTTTTCTTTTGATCAATTTGGGTTGTTGTTAGAAGTCTTCTTTCTTTCTTTGTTTTTGCCATTTTAGATTTTTTTTTTGGCAGTTTTGACTGTTTTACCCATTCTTCTTGGGTTTTATGTCTTTTTTGACCGATTTAAGCCATTTTATTCATTCAATTTTAATCCTTTATATGTCCCCTGCAAAAACAAGCCAATAATAATAAATGTATTGGCATCCTACACACTAATCTAGTTTCAATATCTTTTGCGTTGACCTCTGTGGGGCTTCATAATACCACAGATACTGTTTGAACCTTGGACTTGGTTGGGTCTTTGAAATCGATACGAGGATGAAAATGCTGCCGAGGTGCTGTATGATCTCAGCCCGCATCCTGATCAATATTACATCCTCGTTAGCGAGACAAATTATCTCCCGTCTCGGTGTTTGGCTCACCCCTGCGTCCCGCTGCTGGAACGCTCTGCCTCTTTTCTCCGTCCAGCTCATTTCTAATCACACCTAAAAGGAGAGGAATTTTGATCGAGATTAATTGCGTCCCTTGAAACCCTCGGCATCCTCCTGCCAGTTTGGGCCCTCGCCACCCGTCCCGCCCCTGAGAGTATCAGCTTAACCCGGGTAAAGCTTCAAGATGGTTGCCAGGGAAGAAGAAGAAGAGGAGGAGGAGGAGTGCTGGAAGTGAGACTGGTGTAATGGTGATGCTGGATATAACGCTGATGGATTTGGGGAATTTGAGCGAACACATGTATGTGTATGCGCTGCCTGATTGTGTGTGTGTGTGTGTGTGTGTGTGTGTGTGTGTGTGTGTGTGTGTGTGTGTGTGTGTGTGTGTGTGTGTGTGTGTGTGTGTGTGTGTGTGTGTGTGTGTGTGTGTGTGTGTGTGTGTGTGTGTGTGTGTGTGCGTGCGTGCGTGCGTGCTGCTACGCCTGAGTGGCTACTAGATCTGACAGCCCGGCTCCTGGAGAAATCCCGCGTGGCCGGCCTCTGGAGGCTGGAAGGTCTCGTTGCCATGTGAACCGCGCAGAGCGGGATGCGGCGCAGCAGGAGCTGTTAGCCGTCTCTCGGTGGTCCGGGGTCCAACCGCACCTGCTGTTCATTTACTTTTTTAACTCCACGTCAGAAAAGTTCACGGCCGGGGCGGTTTGGCTCCGTGTCTCATTTATCTCGACGCTGATCGACTACAAGCCTGAACGGCATCTGAAAGCAACCGACTCTGGCTCGTCTGGTAGACGTTCACACTCGCAGATGGCCCTGATTTTAATGAAATAAACTTGAAATGAATTCTTTGATTTGCATATTGTGTAATTTCAGTTGGAAAACATTAAGGCGCACAGCAGTGAGTGTTTTTACTGGTCTTATTTTCGAATCCTATATTGTGTGTCTGACTTGTGGCAGCTGTGGAGTGACGATGTGAAGCCACACATCCTGATGGGACAAGTGCTAATTAGCTGCTAAAGTTAAAGTAAACTTTAACAAATCAGGGTCTGCTGTGCTTTATTAAGCTACAGATTTGTGCTGAAAGTCAGCTGAGTATTGTGGGGTTTTTTCATGTCATACCTGCTGAAGTCTCTTCTTGATTTGTTTCTTTTTTGGGGTTTGAAAGCAGAAGTTGTTACCGGAATGATAAAATAGAGCTTTTCTTGATTGACTGGCTCATTTTGTGCAGCCGGATCTCGTGTGACCTGAATCACGAGGCTTGAGGCTCAAACGTTCCCCCAGAGTACCGACTCTTAACCACAGCCGTGTCTGTGGGCCCCATGGATTGATGAATCTGTAACAAATTAAAAACGCTAATGCAGTTTTCTGTGCCAAAAGCTCATTTACGCAGCAGCATATCATCAGAGCTTTGCATGTTTCTGAAAGATTCCACATGTCCAATTTATACTTTAATTAGTTACATTGCAAACCTTTTCTTTCCATACCTGGATTTCTCAAAAATAAACTGAAATCAGATTGAACTGGAGTCACAGATATGTTAATTACCTTTCTGCTTTCATTTGAAGAAATACACACGTGTGAATCTGTTCCAGTCTGGAAAAGTCCAACAACGACAGATTCACATATGAAACCTCGAAACCAGTTTGAAAATACATTGTGTCGGAGCCAGATAGTGAAAAGGAGCCACAGGGCGGCGCTCGGGCTATTTAAGGGGGGGGGGGGGTTCCTGTCATGGTAAAGAAGGATGTTGACTTGGAAGGGTAAACAGTCTTTGTCGCTATGTTTCAATGTTTATTGACGCACTGGGAAGGTCAGCTGTTGTGTTTTCACTGTGGACACAATAAATGATGGTTTGCTGCAAGAAGAACCGACATGTCACCATTTTTGAGCTTTACACAGCGATCTGAGTGGTATCCAGGCGGCTGACGGACGAAACGGCATGTCAGCCAGGTTTAACTTGAGACCAAAAAATCCCCTCAGAAGCCAGTATTGGACTGCACTCCTTTATTACATTTGAAATGCAATGGAAACAGCAGAAACACTGAAAACAATGTCGTTTCTGTGTTTTATGTTCCCCCCCCCCCCCCCACCCCACCCATTTCCATGAAGACAGACCCGGAACATTTTCAAAAACTTGCATTTTCAGTGGATTTGAACACCTTTGCTGTGTGGACGGAACCCGCAAAACAGAACGGCCGTTGTGCGTTTTGTGGCGAAAGGGCCTCACATTCACACATTCAGGAACACAGATCACATGATGCTTGACCTCCATTGGGAGCCTCCTTGGCGGTTCAGGATCTTGCTCAAGGACACTTCAACACATGGAGTTTGGTCTTTGAGCAGGTAACCTTGAGTTTGAAAGCCTACCCACTGATCCACGACTTCACTTCAGGCATTAAGAAGCAGCTTTCCTCCATATTACATTTTCCTATCTCTCACAATGATTCCAGCTGCCAACATTGCAAAAAATATTGTCGTTCAATAATGTTTGGAAGTATTTCGACAAAGCGACTGCATGTACATTGAAGGCATTTTCACAAAACGCATAATTCAAACTGGAAACGAATCGAAATCTTTGTCAATTTCATCACTTGTCAAGCTGCCAGGTCTACGTCGTGTTATTCCGTGCTAATCAGAGCTGTCGAATCAAGGTAGAAGTTTTCTTCTCACCCGTGCGCACCAAAAGATGAAGTCCTTGATGAAAATGTATTGATCTCACCTCAAACCCACCGCCTGTGTTGTAAACTTGCACGTCTGTGCTTTTGTAAGACTGCTTTGACCCAGTATTCCTTCAACTTTAAAAATGAAGAGAAAACTGAACCCATTGGGTCAAAACAAAATTAAACAAAGTCTTATTCGGAGTGAAGACAAAAAAAAAACATTATTATTGCAATGAGGTTGTTCCATTTTTTGTGTTTCATTTATGTGTGAAATTCTAACTATATGTATTTATTTATTCCTTCAGTTATTCATGTATTTCTTTGCCGTTTGAAGCCGGATTAGACGGTGAACCAGACAAAAGCATTGCTTACGTGGATGAGCTAAAAGCAGAAAGTCTATATGTAAATATAACTTATCAGAAATCACTGCTACACTTTGGTCTTTTAGAATCAATGTTGGCACCAGGATTCCTCCGAGCCTAAAAACTGTTGGATGCTCTCTGAGAGTTTCTTTTTATATATTTTTGAGTGGGTTTAATGCATTTTATTGTTCTCTTCTAAATTGTCCATCTCTTTGTGTATTTATGATGCACGTGCATGGATGGCTTTTACAATTACAACCACACTAAAGACTATTCTGATTTTGAAATGATAACTTTACTCTCAAAGCTGTTCACCAATTATTTGCAATTAGTTTACTTGATTAATTATTAATTGTGTTTCTTTACTTCCCTTAAGTCATTGTCAGGCTTCATATCTGAAATAGATTCATGATAAAATGTTCTGTTAACATGACTGGAACCATCGCCTGAAGGAAATGTCGACCATCACTCAGATTCCTTTCCACCAACTTACATTTTCTTGTCTTTTGTGGCCGTTTTACGAAATCGGCTGAAATCGGCCCCTTATTAAAAACAAAAAAGTTGAATTTTCTGGCTCTCCGTGTTGCCATTTATTCCCCCCCTGGAAATTGCTGCCCCCTCAGTCGACCAAAGTGAAGTAACACTGCAGAGGAGCTGTGAACGAGAAGAGCTGCTAAAACCAAACACACACAACGGAAATAGACTTGCTGAACCCTGACTGACGCTGGCGAAACGTGTTCTCCCACAGGATGGAGATAAAGGGACGCGGCGGGAAGCTAATATGAGATATATACCCCCCCCCCCCCCCCCCCCTCACCCATTCAGGATGTGGTTCATGTCTCACTTACTGGTCACAGTCTTTCTAACCTCTGACCGGCATAATCTTTTAATATCTGAAGATGCGCCTGCTGCGGTGATGCTGTGGGTCAGTCGCACTGGAAGAGCAGTATGTGAGACGGCGTCTTATCACCAGCTTAATTTCACAAAATGAAACCAAGTGGCAAGCAAAGACAACACAGACAATAAACAGTGCGAACAATTATCTAAGAGGCCAGCAATAGAATCCACTTTCTAACTCTGCTTTTTTTTTTTTTCTTTCCTTCTTTCTTTTTCTGCCATTATTCTACAAAGTGCTCCTGAAACTATGAAGTCATTTGCATGCAAAGTGTCTTGACTTCCAAACCCCCACTGGGTTTTTATTTTGGCTTCGGGGTAGGTAGACGATATCTCTGTCTCCCTCTCGCATTCGGATGAATGAAGTTGCCGATCCGTAAATCCAGACTTCTTTTTAAAAGTGTGCACATGTTTCTGTCAAACCTCTGGAGTGGGACGCTGCTGGCAGAGCCGGGCAATTCTTTGAAGGAGGGTTTTATGAGCTGATGCAGATTTCTTTTAAGCATTCATTCATATGTAATTCGAAAGCCCAGTACGCCAATGAAAGGGTGAACAGCATGAGAGGGAATTAAGAAATCACGGCACACTATTATGAAGTGGGGACGGCAATGCGCCTTGCCTTGATATTTGTATCTTCGCCAGGTGAAACACCAACATCATTATGTCCTCCTTCACGACATCCCTCAATCTGATTGGCAGCCAGTATGGCCACTATTTCTCACATGTTCAACGCGAAGCACAGAGGTGTCAAACACATTTAGGTTCCGCCCAGTTTCATCTTGAGACGTAATAATAACCTGTGAGGAAAATGTCTATATCTTCACAAAAAAATATACGACAGAAAATTACTACCACCTCAACATAATATTTTCAAAGCCATGTTATATTCCCAAGATAGTTAGCCTGGTGGCTCAAATGAGCTGATTTGCAGAAGATAAAATGGTTTATGTATGTGAAAGTGGTGAAGGATATGGTGGGTGCGTAGTGAAGGGAATGGCGTAAGTGTGGCTCTTCAGAGGTGGAGGCACCGTCATGTCCTCTGTCCTTCTCCCGCTGCCAGCGTGGCTGATCAATCACACCGCATAAGTGCCACTAAATACTGCTTTGAAGAGCACACATACAGCGCATCCATAATTTAATTCGGTGATAATCACCTCATTTGTGTGACTGAGTGAGCGTGCAGGTGGGACAGAAGGGAAACTGGAACGCGTAATTGAGCACAGTGATTCCCAACCACATAAAACTGAAATCTCCAGTCACTCACTATAGTTTGCCATGTAGTTGAAATAATTCAGGAACTGAAGAGGACTAAACATGTTATTAAACAAAATGAGGTTTACCTTGGAGATACTGTTCCATACTGAATGAGTGTGAATGACATAATATGTATAGGGACAAAAGTCTGAATTCATTTGAATATTTGAGCACCAAAAAGTAGAATATTTCAGAGTTGCCATGACAATGAGTAAATCTCATGCAATCCACCTGAGACGAAGTGCAGCCGATAAGGCGAATACAATCACCTCTGCCATTTTTCTGTCTCTCCTGCGCCGCCATCCGCTGATGCAGCCATTATGGACTTGCAGGGGGGGCAGAAAAGATGTATTCAGGGAGCAGTGGCCCACAGCAGGGCAGTGTTAGGATTTCAGCTGAGCCGCAGTGGGAGCGCACAAACATTTTTCAGTTTTCAGCACCAGACTTCATCAGCCAGCTGAAAAAATTTCAGCTTTTTCCCCCCCAATCATGAACATTTATAGTTTAGAGTTCTCATCTCGTTTCTCCTTTTATAGATGCAGAAATCCAAATCCACACCCTCTACCGCAACAAATCTATTCTTACGTTCCCGAGCTTTGGTTTAAGTCCGGGGTCATGCTGACGGAGATGAAAATTTGTTTGCGACAAGCGTAACGCTGCCCTGATGAATCCCGCTCAGATTTGTTATTAAGACGATCCTCACTCTTTAGAGAAAGAGAGAGAGAGAGAGAGAGAGTCACCAAGCACTCCCTCCTCCTCCCTTGTTCATTCCATCAGTTATTTAGATTCAAGCCTCCCCAGTGCTTTCCATCCACCTCGCATGACCAACCAGGCATCAGCAGAAAAACACATTTTATCCGTATCAGGGCTTTGCCAGGAAATCATTCACCTATATAATTACAAATTGACAAAAGGCAATTTGTACTGTATCTGATTGCAGGTGAAAGACGCATAGGAATCAATATTCCTTATCCATTTTTTTCTTTTGGAATTAAAGTCTTCGGGACAGACGGGTGTCGAAGTTGGAACAAAGAACATCCCAAGCATTTTTCATCCTCCCTGTTTTTAAGTATTTAATCATTTACCTTTTTACCTCTTACACTCACTTTATCACATTTCTCAGACGAACATTTTTTGCTTCAAAAACAACAGATTACATGTAATCAAGTAATTCCCTTCTACTCCCTACGTTCCGTGTTTCAATGAGAATCAATAACAATGCTCTTTTACGTCTGACGGCTAAAAGCTTTCAACCATAGGCTGTCATGTCGGTGGATTCATTGATATGGATGTTCAGTAAATATTATGATTTTATCTACTGTACCTCGAGAACCTCTTGTTCTCTTCCTGCACTGTGAGCAAATGATCGAAGCCAGTCGGAGACACTCGTCCATTACTTTGAATACGAGCACTTCCTTCCCAGCAGATAGTCAATGTTATTACATAATGTTCCCGACGGCCTCCGTGATCTCATTTACTTACTTGTGAGCAATCAGCCTTATTAGTGGAGTGGGTTGAGGAGCATGTATACTTTTGTGTAGAATATGAAAATATCTTGAGCTGGAGTCGATACATTCATAGAAAAACGTTGATTTGTGGATGGAGCGCTCTCATATGTTGGAGAATAGCTGCCCAGTCGGTTCAAACTCATAAAACCTCACAAAGAAATATTTGAACTTCTTTTGGATATGCTGAAATGATCACATTTGAAAACATGAAAGTTCTTCCAGTAGAATAAAGGTAATATGTAATAATTGTTGTTGCCCAGTCCGTTTTGAGCTTCCCTACATACTGTTTCCTTGTCCTATTTGTTTGTTTTAGGTGTATTTCTGTGGCAGTTACAGCACCACTCAAAGGCCTGGCATATGTACTATATTGTTTTGAGTAATTTACATGGAGTCACGTGGAGGCAGATGTTGACTACATAATGAAAAACGTATTAACAATGACAAGGAGAATATATATATATATAAATCTTTTTTTTTAAGTTAAAAATAAAACATTTTCAAGAGCCAGAAAAGTGGGGTCTTTAGTTTTTTGTTTTGTTTAATCCACTTGTGTTATTCTGAGCAAAAACTAATTCTATTATAGAAAACACGAGTCAACAATTAGATTACTGGAAAATGTCTGCTGGTATCTCGTTGCTACTGTGCTAATTGATATGAGCGCATTTCTCATACAAACAACCCACACTTCATTACTGTTTAGTTGTATTTTTGAGTTTATGAAAAACTTCCTGTCACAGATATCTCATATAACACATTTTTTTTGTGATTCTGTATTGATTATGTATTTTTTTGGCTGTTTTGGTTTTTGAGGGAGTATATATGTACTGTGGATCATGTAGCGATGCACATTGTACATATTCAGCTTGGGAAAAGCAGATCAGTGCTGCAATTGAGCTTCAGCAACGTTATATCAAATGCGTATTTGTGTTGTACGCCATTGTTATGATTTCTGAGACTATATAATAACTCTTTCAGACAACGAACACAACAAACATTTCTGCAAGAGGACAAAAATTACAGTTTGATCTTGTATTGGAGGAGAAAACGGTATCTAACAGTCCTGCATTTACATACATATATAATAATAACTCCTCATTCACTGTATGTTGGTCTTTTTCAAAGCAGGATGCTTTAAATAAACAGATTATGGGGGGGAAAAAACACTTTGCCTGTCTGTGTATCATTTGCATTTCCCCGAGCACTTTGTCGTATATGAAATTAAATTTCAAACTTTGCTTAAAATTACCGGCTTCCGTTTCTTCACGTGGGTGTCAGGTGATTGATACTGAGCGTGGAGTAACATTATGCCGTGCAGATATGAACACCCCAAACCTGGCCCAAAGAAATAGGGATTTTAAAAAAAACAACATTCTTCTTGTTTACTGTGATGGATCATCTCCTTCTGCTGAAATTGGTTTTCAACGCTGAACGAGTATTTAGTTGTTTTTTTTCTTTTAAAAAGCAGCAAATGAGTTCTTCTGGAGGAGGAAAACCAGTTGTACGTGTGAAAGCGTCTTACATAGTCTTTAAATGTGCTGACTGTGTGCAACTACTTAAGGCACCAAAAAAAACAAAAACTGGCAACAACTATTCTCTTCTAAAATCCCCACTTGGCTGATTAGTTTTGCTTTATCTATCTGATGTGATCCCTTAATCCACGCACTGTAGCCAAGTGGTGCAGCCAGATATTATCCTCAATGCAAGAAGCATGCGAGTCTGTGGATTACTGTTCTTTGTGTTCTAGTCTGTTCTTTGTGTTTTTAACTTGTTTGTTTTTTGTTTTGTTTTTTTGTTTTCTCGCTTTTGCAAGTTTAGTAAAGTCAAATGTGGTTTGGCTAATTTGCTGAGAGAAAATGTGTCTGCAGCTGCAGCTAATCACTCACTTATTCAATGTGTTGATGCAAAATAACGGGACCAAAGCGTGGCAGCAGCTTTATCCTGGAGGATAACAAATGAAGGATTCTAGGAGGACATGATGGCTGTTTCATACAAAGTAGAGCTGCACATGAAACTGAGGTCAAGCTTAATTCCGAAGGCACAAAGCCTCCAAGGTTACTCGGCTCAAGAGGACTTTAACCTTAACCCGAGTAAAGATAAGTGAAAATAGCTTCAAACTATAAAAACAAATAGGAAAATGGAACATCTGCACATTATAAAGAAGAAGCTCATAAAAATAAAATAAAAAAAAAGGTATTGAGGTTTCAGCTGTTGTCTGATGTAATTTACGTTAATTTTCAGGTCAGGAGATCCAAATGTGTATGTTCTGCTTAAAACTTAGAAATAAACCAAAGTTTAGGAACCTCCAAAAATGAAAATGGGCTATCATGAAGCACAGACCAAGGTGGTTCAACAAAATAAAAAAAATGGGAACCAGAGAGTTTGTGCCGATAATCAGGGAATCATGTTTCTCCGGCTTCTCTGGAAAGACGATCCTTGGGACACGAGAAACGAGCCAATTGATTGTCGAACCTCAGATTGAGAAGGAACAGTGCAAATTCTGTGGTGGCCTTAGAACTTTGAACAACAAGAGATTTTAACCAGTTTCCAGGTTATGGAGAGATCATGGGAGTCTGACACTCCAGGATTTTAGAGATTTGAAGTTTACAACTGTGTCTTCTGAAATGTCTTGTGGCTCGTGACTCTGGACTTTGTGGGCTGCCTTGTCGCCATACTTCATTTGTGTCAAGCCACATTTACAAGTACCCAGGTTTTTATAAAAATCTATATTTCCCCCTCTATGATAACAAAAAAGGCCCAAATGCAAAGAAATATCCCCATTTTTTCCAAATACCTGGGTACATGTAAAGGTTTCCCTGACTCTGTCTGTGGCTTCAGCCTCCTTGTCTTCCTCGCCTCGTGTCTGATTGCTGCCTTGATGTGTTTCACCTGTGTCTGAGTGTGTGATTGTCTTCACATGGTGACGGCAGTGAGTATATAGGGGTTGAGTTCTGTTTCTTCTTGTTGGTTCGTCTGTGTTCCTGTGTGGGGCAGAAGCTGTGTTCTTGTGTTCCTGTGTGTGGTCTTTGCAGCACCTCTTTGTGCTAGAAAGGAAATAATTTATTCATCCTTGAGGGAAACTTTATTGTTTTTGGTAATTTGGACATTTTTGGTTTTTGCTTGTTGGAAATAAAGCTGGGCTTGTGCTCCACCTAAGGCAATGTCTAGCACCTCGAGTCCCCCTCTGAGCCTAAGACAACACCTAAGGCTGTTAATCTGCTAAATGTTTTGCCTTCAGTTGTAAAAATTATACAGTTTTTAGATCTGTATATAGCAGCAGTGATTACATGGGGTCGCTGCTTCTCTTTTTGCTTTTATTAAAGCCGCACATGAAAATCTGACCCATGCTGCGCATTTCTATTGGCATTAACGTTACATGCAGTATTTCCATGGAAGAAAGGCATAATATCAAGATGATTTATTTGAATTTGAGGTGGTTTTCACCTGGTGATAAGAGGTGACGCTCTACCCGTGGCCTCCTGTCACTGCTCTACACTGATAACTGCAGAGATGAAGGTGACTGAGGATGACAGGCAGCCGAATGCTTTTTCACCTGCAGCTGATTTCTCAACGCGCTTTAGACAAATGGGGACGGGATGCAGCAATTACAGCTCGCCTGACCTTCATCTCCATGATGGAGCTGTCAGACGCTTCATGCTTGGCCTCTTTTCCTTATCACACGTGGATTCCACCTACATTTCACTAAAGAGTCCAGTGGCAAAATATTTATCTGAACTGGGAGTGAGATTGTTTCAATTCACGCTCAACCTTATTTGTTGAATTTTATTGATTGGGAGCATGCCTCGTGATTTTCCCAATTGACTTCATCTATTATAGAAAAACAGATTCCTCATCACCCGTACTCTCTGGGAAGATTATCGGGAAAATTTGTGAGACAGACAAGGGAAAAATCCATCTAATAAATTCTGCATGCAATGATTAAATTTAAATACAGAGGTCAAGAGCCCTCATTATTTGCACTAAAATATTCAAATACTGTTAATATTTCATGCGGCGAAATGCGCAGGACTGAATTAAATTCAAAAGAAAAAAAAATGTTTGCACAGAATAAAGTGCTTTGGGGAGGCGGCAGCTGTGCAACTTTTATCCTGTGGGCCGTGTTGCAGGCCTGGTTGATCCCACGTGCCTGGTTAGTGTGACTCATTAAATAATGGGAACTCCCATCATGCATGATATTGGGCCTATTGAATGGCTGAATTGGTTTCCATTGGTGGAACAACCATATTATGTGGCAGAATGGCTTTCCTTCACCTCTTGATTGGCTCATTGGGCCGTTACAGTGTCATTGTACCGCCATTAGGAACCTAATGTAAAATGTATTGAGACGCCAAGATAATGCCAACATGCAATTAATACTTTTAATCATTTATATAATGACTCATTTCTTATGTCAATTAAACAAGAGCCAGTCAGCCATGCATTGTCAAAAAAATGGTGGACGTTAAAATTGCGAGTGAAAACGGAGAATTGTATTTGCGTGTTGGGTGTCCGTTTACATGACAAGGGTGTTTCCAGTGTTCACTGGATACGAACTGGAGGTTTCTCACTGTGACTTCAAAATGATAACTTGCAGCCCACAGGGATTCTCATCATATCATTTTGGTAGTGTTGCTTCCTTGAGTGTAGTAGTGATGGTATGTGTCAGGTGAACTGAAATGAGTTGGCTTCATATTCATGCAGTTCAATCACGTCTCTGGCGGTCCTCCCAAGAACCCGGCTTTGAGGAATGTTTGTTTGTTGTCCTTAAATAAGTGCAATAAATTATTTGGTTTCAGCTGCTTGTGATAGAAATGATAAAAATGTCAAGAATAAAGTCCTGATTTTTTTTTTTTTTTTACTTCACGAAATTAATATATGTGAGAAAAAAACCCATCTTAAATTCTCACACTATTCATTTTTAGCACAAAGTATCCCAGCTGTTTTTTGTTGTTTTTTAATGATTGAACTCCTGATGACGTGCGGAATATCATTCCGCATCGCCTCCTAATCACCCAGCAGTGAAGCAGCCTGACAAACAATGAGTCTCACAGCTTGGGCAAAGTTCAAATGCAGCCGAACCCTTAAGGTGTAAAATGCAAATATGTGAGCTGTGAAAGTGTTTCCTGGTGGCGGAGCACCCCAGGGGGCACGCTCGACTTTACACAAATGTTTCCATTTTCCACATACGTGGGCACATTTAGAGACATTTACTCAGTATGTGGGACGATGTGGATCAGCGGTGTATATATATATAAGTGTAACTTTTTCACACCGCGTCCCCCTGACGATAACGCCTCTGAGTGCTCGCTACTGCTGATGGGCTTCACGAGGTTTGTGTTGCTGGGACATTCAAAGTGGCAGCTCGTCCTCCATGGCCACGTGAAGCCGTGTGTCACCTACAGCAGTCCTCTGGCCCGGGCGGATCATCAATCTGCCCCCCCTCCCCTCCCCACCCCCCACCCCCACCGTTCTGCTTGCGATTAGCTCGTCACTCTCCACATTTCTGGAGCAGAACTAATACAGAAGTCTTGCCCCAATGCTGCCCATGCATGACTTGTCGTATCGATGTTTGCACGAGGCGGACAGAGGCGCAAGCTGAATTGAATTTTACTTGCACGGTTTCTCTGGGAAGTCCCGCCGTTGTGCGGCGAGAGACCCGTGGAGTTCATCTGTCTTCTGCAGAAATGATCAGCAAGAGTGATTGACTGCATCAAGGGGTAATTAGATTGTAATTAGCAGGTTTGGATTGATATACGAGTCCATTAGGTACTCGGAGTGTCAGCCAGTGCTGTCGTTTGATGCGAGGCTGTTGGCAGACAGTTGTACGCTCATTTTACTTTAATGAAGTTTACATTTCTAATTGTGGCAACACTCACAATGCCAAATGAACAACAAAGTCACCTTCATGCTCGTGTTTTGCCACTCGAACCTTTCATTGTGCATAATAGATGCACACATCTGCACTGAGCCGTTTCAATATTGGCAAATATTCGGCAACATCTCATGAATTTAACTGCATTTAAGCTTTTAGCTTGAAAAAAGAAATTGCATCCTGATTTCAACTGGGGAAAAAAATTAAGAAAAGCAAGTTATTCTGTGCTTAAAAAACCAAAAAAAGAACTGACATCTTTTGTTTTTCAGTTGACCTTTGCAAAGCAGCTACTTACGGAAGGTCAGCTACAAAAGCTGCTCATTCAGAGACAGCAGGTCGCACTTTGGGACAGAGTGAGGAAGTAGATCTTAAAGTGCTCGTTGAAGCCAAACATTTTTCGAAAAAAAGCAATAAAACGATAAAAGTGTTCACACTGTGTTCACACTGTTCAAACTATGAAACATTTGTGACATTAAATCGTGATTCACAAGCACCGCCAAGCGAGCTTTCTGAATCGCCGCCATCTTGGCTGTGACGTCACGCCAAGAACACGTGCCGGCGTGTAAATGGATCTGTCGATATCTGGATTTAAAGTCCTCTCTGTGCAGTTTGAAGTCATATGTAGTGTTTTTCCTCTGAAGCGATCAGGCTGTGTCGATATCCTCAGTGGAGGCGTTGTAATTTGTGATTTCCATGCATTTCTCGGTCCAGTCACTTCCTGACGTGTGTGAGTTGTACGTGAGGCTCTAATTGTTGCCCGGGAGTCTTCGTCATCCTGGATTGGTTTGTGCTCAAGCTTGCACTGTGAAATAAGTCAAAAACCGAAGATCGAGTGAGTCGTGAGTTACATCACGATTCACCCATTCTCTTTGATAAATGTTGAAATCTGTGAATGGTTTAGCAGCCAGTGCCGATCTGTTGCTCCTCATAATCTTTGTTGTATTTTTCATTTGGTAGAAGACGGATGAGAAACCTCCGGGTGTCTCTGCAGCTGGTTTCCAGTGTCGCCTGTCACATGGATAATTATGATACATTAAAAAAATTATGAAATGTTTCCCTTTCATTTGCACATTCTCTTACATTGCCATGAAACATATGTTCATACACAAACACACACACACACACACACACACACACACACACACACACACTTTTACTGGTAACAAAAGCTGCTGTGGTTTGGGTGAGATGGTCATAAGAGAGAAAAGTCTGAGACAGAGACTTAAAGCAACAAACAGATTGACACTTGAGGAGTGTAGGGGGCGACAGAGAGGAGAAAGCACAGACAACAGAAGAGAGACAGAATGTTTGTGACCCAGCAGCCGAAAACTACAGCAGCTTAACTAGAAAATGGCCCAGTGTGACCTGAATTGCAATATTTATCAAAGGGGCAGGTTTTAAACCTGTATGTAATCTTTATAAACACAAAGACTATTAGTTTTTGTACTGCAAAGAAAAGGTGGAGACATTGTTCACTCGTGTCAAAGACATAGTCTCGGTATAGAGCAGGTACAGGAGTTAATGTGAGGTGCTACTTTGTCCTTCCCAGCTCGTCCGGCTTCTGATGAATTTAC